>NC_056731.1:519036556-519336556 GCF_019279795.1 Protopterus annectens
TAGTGCATACCATGCTTTGTTAGATGGTTCAAAATTTGCAATTTGTATAATTCGACTAGCGTTTATAATGTCATAGTATGTTTGAAAATCAGGTAGTCCTAGGCCCCCTTTCGGTTTGGGTAATGTTAATCTAGAGTATTTTATTCTTGCATTTTTTGGATGTCAAATAAATTTCCCTAGTAGTGTTTCAAGTTTGGAAAAGAAATTATTTGGTATATTTTGACTAACAGTATTAAAGTGAAACAATAATCTTGGGAGAATATTCATTTTTAACTATAGCAGCCTTAGATAGTGGAAACAGATTAAGATTTAACCATCTTTTAGTGTCTTCTGTGATATTAGCCCAGGTTTTAGACAAATTATTTTTAGTCAAATCAGACTGGGGGTGAGTGAACATGATACCCAGATATTTGAGATTATAACTGACTTTTATTTCAGTTTCAGAGAAATAGAATTCCTTATGTCCTAAAGGGAATAAGACTGATTTGTTTGGGTAATGACATAATTAGATACCTTTGAAAATTTTTCAATGGAATTTAAGATTTTGTTTAAATATGTATTAGGGAATTCAAAGTAAATATTAAGATCATCAGCTGTAAACTTTATTGGGATTTTTGAAATATTCATAAGATGGTGGTAAGTTCTTTGTGATATTTTAAGAAGAAGAGGTTCAATGTATATATTGAACAGGTATGGTGATAGTAGGCATCTTTGCCTTGTACTGTTATTGATTTGAATAGGTTTTGATTACTTTTTATTTATAGATAGTGTTGTCGTAGCATTATTGTATAAAGCCCTCACCATGTTTGTATATTCTTCAGGAATGCTAAATTTCTTGAGTAGCTTTAATAGGAAATCAAAGTTTACTCTGTCAAAAGTTTTAGATGCATCTACTGATAGTGCATAGCTAGGGCATTTATCATTCACTTTTAAACTAATGATTGAATCAACGGTGAGTGTATTCTTGTATACCTGTCTGTTATTCAGAAAACCTAGTTGTTCAGAAGATATGATGCAAGGTAAGATTTTATTTGATTCTGCTAGCTAAGACTGTAGATAGCACTCATAAATATTGATATCAAAATTCTATCGGCCTGTAATTGTTTGGATTTGATGCATAAGATTTGGGTTTTGGTATGAGTATAGTTTTTGAGTTGTTGATATACAGGTCTTTGATACCATACTTTATTATGCATTCATATAATTTCAATATGGAGCTAATTGTTTTTTGAAAGTCTTATAGAACTCCGCCATGTACCCATCTGACCCTAGTGATTTACCTGGTTTTAACTTATTTACAGCAGCAATGATTTCATCTACATTGTAGGGGCTTTAAGATTATTTATTTGTGCTTCATTCAGTAATGGAAAATGCAATTCTTCTGTGAATTGATGGAATAATCATTAAACCGGTCATGTGGGCCATATAGTTTTTTGATAAATCTCTTCAAAAGCCATTATAATCTCTTCGTCCACATCTAGAGTTTTGTTATTATAATTTAATTGCTTTATTTTAGTAGGGGGTTATGTTTATGATTCTTGCCAATGCTTTTGATGGGGATTGAGCCCATTCAGCATATTTGTGGAGAAGTTTAATTTTACTGATAGAGTACTGTTGTGATTGAATTTCATGTAGTTGTCTTTGTAGTGTAACCATTTGACTTTCAAGTTCTGTTGAATGTTTAATTTGTAATTCTGACTCTATACTTTTTCATTTTGATTCTAATGCTATGACTTTTTCCTTGTTTAATTTTTCATAGAGAGAGGCCTTTTGGATTAGTATTCCCCTAACAGTGGCTTTTGTCGCTTGCCATTGGATGTCATATGGTATATCTGTTACCGATAAGTTATTTTTAGCTTGAGTAAGATTGTCAGTGATTCCCTGTGAGACTTCTTTATCCTTTAATAAGTTAGCATTTAACGTCCAATTTGCTAGTGTTTGGGATCTTTGTGTTGTGCTAACCATCGGTATTGTAATGTTTATTTTTACATGGTCTAATATTGTTCTAGGTTCACTATTGTAGGTAACTGCATTATTTAGTAAAGTTTCAGATATTCTAGACCAAGACTTGTGGTATGGTGAAAAATATGTGAATTTACTAGTAGATGGATTATTTCAATAGTTTTCAAATGGGCCAGCTAGCTTAAAATCTTCCATTATTTCAGCTATTAATGTAATAAGTTGAACAGGTGGCTTGTTATCTTTATTTGTTCTATCTAGTTATGGATTAATTATCATATTTCAGTCTCCTCCTATGATATATAAAGAGTTAGGAAAGTTCTCCAGAATTCTATATAGCTCATATATGTAGGTTAATTGATGCAAACATGGGGCATATACATTTAGGACTAAGGTTTTTTTTAAACATAGGCAGTTCACAAGTAAAATAACACCATCTACCATTTGGGTCATAGCTACTCTTCATTATAGTGCCATCAAATGCTTTTTTAACTATTGTAGCAAGTCCCCTAGAAGCCGTACTGTCACCAGCAGCAACAATATGTTTCACCCATTTTTTTTTGTATATTTCTCCCATTGTTCTTTCAACATGTGTGTTTCTTGAACGAAAGTTATCTGTGCCTTAGATTTAAAAATTAAATGCATTAATAGAGTCTTCTTTTTCTTATTTTGTAAGCCTTTACATTTCAAGAATGTACAGAAATCATCTAAAAGATATATTAAACAGAATGCTGACTTTCTGAGCTAGTAGAAATATATGGACATATATAACTTTAAAAATTTCTTAGAGTTTTTGGTACAGGTCAATAATATGCATATGTATATATATATATATATATATATATATATATATATATATATATATATATATATATATATATATATATATATATATATATATATATATATATATATATATATATGCAACATCACTCCCCATGCATACCCACGCTAACCCACTAATTGAAAGAGAGTTAAATATAACATTTACAACTATATTACAAAAAGTTCCTGTTATTCTAAGTCCCAGCAAAATTACAGCAACACACATAACAGCTTGTCCAAACAAAAGATATGTAATAGCAAGAAATATGATTTCTAACCCTTGCTTCATTTGAAAGTAATTAGCCTGAGCATTTTGTAAACTGCCTTTAACTAAGACTGAATATCTAACTTAATAGGCAATTTTTAAATAGTACATTTCAAAAGCATACCGTACCATTTCTTTTAAACTCACACAAAGAAAATGATTACATGCACATACTGATTATGACTTGTTATAGTTTGTCAGTTTCTATTTGCATGTTCCTTATTTTGATGATTTCAAACACAGTCCTTTTAGTATACATCAGTTCTTACTTGTTGGGTCAATGTTTACAGTAAGGGTCAATGATAGTCCTGATTATCCATTTATTTTACATGTATGAAGCACATAATCATCTAAGATCTATAGTGTTGATCAGACAATAATATCAAGAGTCTCTGCTGATCTAGATTGGTTTGCTTACATTTTTTGATGCATACTTATTTATATATATATATATATATATATATATATATATATATATATATATATATATATATATATATATAATAAAAAAGAAAGAAGATACAACAAAATAGACCCAACTTCATATTTATAGGCCCTAATAAAGGCTAGTTATTTGCTGCAGCTACAGCATCTGCTAGAGCATCTGACCCAGAAGTTTTTTTATTTGTCCAGTTTGTATATATTCAGTGAAAAAACAAATAAATACATATATATTTATATTGTAAATAAATGTTTAGATTACTGCACTTAGTTCTAGGTGGGATTTACCTTCCAATCGGCATTGGCATGAGATTCTTCAGTTTTTTTATCTTTAGGATACAGTTCCAAAGGTTTCAAAAATGTATCAGTCTTACTTTTGTTTTCTTAGGCAAATGTGGGTTTTTGGCATTGTTTTTGGCTTAGCTGGATGCCGTAGATGTTTCTTTGACATCAGTTTGCTTATTCTTCCTGATTTACGTTTGCAAAGGATTTGGGGAGTTTGTACTTCTTTTGCAGCGGCCTGGAGATACTCTTAGGCCTGGATTTAGAATGTTTAAATGGAAAGCAGTGGATTTAAGTAGAAAGAAGTAATTTAAGTAATTTACCTTGTCGTTTGATTAAATTTAGCATAAATGAATGTTTAGCTGGATAGACTCTTTGATGCGTTTTTTGAAAAAAGCACATTTCTTCATGTCATTTTGTTTGGTAATTCTTTAAAGGATTTAAGAAAAGCCATTTTTGCTTCTTCATTGTTTTTTTGCTGCATAATTTAAGCCATTATATTGAATGTGTCGAGTCACTGGATAGTTCAGTTGGAATCTTATATTTTTGTTTACTAAGTAAGTGCAGTAAGGCAATAGAACTTGTCTTAATTGTTCGATTTTTAGAGGCAGATCCTGAGCAAACGTTGTCTTGCACCCATTCCATATAATGTATTTTCTTTTTTTTTTTGCAGCTTGAATTATTGCTTGAGCATGTGAAGCATTTAGAATCCTTACATATATTTGTCTAGGGGCAGCCAAGGTTTGAGATTTTCTTAAAGCTCGGTGTATTCTTTCAATGACAATTGTTTGAGATAGTCCTTTGTTATCAAGAAGAAGATCAAAGATTTCTTTTACCACGTTAATTAGCTGTGATTGTTCATACTTTTCTGGGATGCCTCTGATTAATACATTATTTATCCTTGATCTAGCTTCAAGATCAATCAGTTTTTGTTGTATTTCTTTAACTGAGCTTTCAGTAATGGAAGTAGCTTTCTGTATTTCTTCTATCTTTGTCTCACTGCTCAGTATTCTAGCCTCATTTTTTATCTAGTCTGGTCATTATTTGATCTAGGTTGTTTCCAAATGGTGTAAGTTTTGAAGAAAGATTGTATTTCTGTTTGCAGAGGTATCAAGGCTGCTTTTAATTCCTCCATGTCAAATGATTGTTCAGTTTTTTGTTTCAGTTGATGCTTTGCAGCTTCAGCTGATATTTTAGTAGCTTTCTGCCTCTTAGTGCTAATTTCTTTCTCAGGAGATGCAATTTGAGATATTCTTGTCTTAGATGCGTGTTTCCATTTGTTCAACTATTTCTTTGTTGTGTAAAAACTTGCTTCTTTTCTTCTTTATAGCTGCTTGCTACACGCAGGCCCAAGCACATGTACAGGAATCACTGCTTAGTCAACTCCCAGATCCAAGGTATGTATTTCTTATTTTTTAGCTCAAAAGTTGAAAATAAGATTCTCACATATCGGGAACTAGTTTGTTTTTTGCAGGAGATTCTTTTTTGTAGACTTTTGCAGCAGCAGTAGCCTTAGATGGGGTTAGATTCACAGCTAGTAATTGGAGCAAGCCTAATTATGTGCTATCTAGCTGGCGGCCATCTTAGAATCCAAAACATCCACTCCTGATAGAAGGGGGGAGATAGATAAGACCCCTCGGATACCCTTACATTCTATGACCAGCACTAGAAAAAATGGAGTAAGTCCAGGGGGTGGAGAAGCTGATAAATCTGGCATGCATGTGAGGCACTGAGTGTCAAGGCTGTGTAATGATGTAAGGGGGGATCGAAAAAAAAAGAAAAGAAAAAAGAAACTGTTATGTACCTTATGTTTTTGTTTTTTTGTTACAGCTGCAGATTGCTTGAATATTCACTGATATTATTATGTTCTTTGGGTGTGTATTGATAATTATTGATGTGATGCATGTTTGATTCTAGTAAGCATACAAGTGACATAAAAGCTTACAACTAGAATAACTCCCTGTTCATTTGTTGAGAAGGTTTAATGTGAAAAATAAAACACTGATACCTCTTTAGTTTAATGAGGAAAGATGCTGAGGGGGGTAAAAGTTTAGAAGCCATCTGTGGAATCTGCCATTATGGGATCTTGTTGCTTGTTTGATGAGTGTTTATACTTCAATGTTCAGAGAATAAAACCTTCACTTACCCACTGTTCAGTAAAAATAAAACAAAGAATTTTGTCTTCTTTATCAACACTTATTTGGAAGCAATTTCCTTCCTATACAGACTGCCTTGTGATTTGTGAGAGAAGAATTTTGTAAATTTGCTTGCTATTCCTGATAGCAGTTCTGCAGTGATTGCTGAAGATTCCAGACTGTTTTGTTTCACATCACATACAAAGGGAGATAGCATTTTGGTTGCAAACACCATGTGTTTGAATGAGATTATTGGGTGTGGGTTGGAGGTAAGCTCTCCATTATACCAAGGTGCTGCAAACATGAAGGTGATTCTATAAAGAAGGGTAATGCTGGGAAAGTAGTTCCTTGCATGGGTATGGTTGAGGAAAGTCTTTATCTTGTTGAAAGGATATTGGTAAAACAGTGTAGAATGCAGTTCGAAGGTAATTTCAAAAATAATTTTTCTTTCAAATTCAATTGCCATTCAGATGATAAGTTTGTGAATAATTGATCTTGACCACTTTATGAAATTAGATATGGGTGGAATTCTATACTTGATGAAGGCCTTGATACAAAATAAATTAATAATTAGTTTCAACATCCTCGAACTATTATAGTATATAGATGTTATACTGTATCTTGTTGATGAAACAATATGGTTCTATTGTTTGACTCAGTGAAAGGTTGCATCAGGATAGATACAAATGGGTATAACATGACATGGGTTTATGAAAAATGTGTTATTGTGGAAACATAAAGCTTTATGAAAGTTGCTAAGGGTATATAATTACACAGAACTGCTGATAAATTAGTTTAAAGATGGTTATCCGAGAATAGTGGAAGAATATGTATGACAGAAAATGGTAGGTTCGTTGTACTCAATGCACATTTATGTTTCATATGTTTCATATATAAAAAACTTTGATAATTTATTTATTTATTAAAATGTATTAACGATGTAGGGAGACTAATAAAGGGGCCCACTTTTGCCATGACAGAAACCATACAGTGGTAAAAGTTGTGCATATATAAAATATAAATAGCATAATGCAAGTTCAATCGGGGTACTTCTGTGTACTAAGAAAAAGAATTGGTAACACCTGGTGCAATTTACCAATGTCTGCATCTATATGCATAATAATTCATGCAAGTTGCATATGTATACATAATAACAGTGGTTACAATCACAAAATAGACTTGATCATGCAATTTTACATAGTAAAAAATATTTGCAAACACAAGACTGATGAAGCAAGCTGATTAACATCACAGCCTTGAAAACATAACTGTAGGTGGAAACAATACCTGGCTGATTACATAGTACCAGATTGTAATTTTCCTTTATTGATGGAACAAATGGAAGAGTCATAGGACCAGACAATGTTGAAATATAGCATACTTCTGGTCTTGGCAACATGCTAATACCTATTGGAGTAACAGGATTCACTGGGTTTTAACAAAAGAAATTTGAGAAGAGTAAGACTATGATACAACAGCAATAGTTTATTTATCCTTTATCTTCTTTCTATTTACATTGGATACTCTCAACTAGCCCAAGTCTGAATGTTGGGTAATCTCCCATTCTTGTGTCTTGTGGAACTGAGTTCCTTGCAGTTGAGGAGGTCTTTGAAGAGAATATTTGCCCCAGGAATTTACTGAAGGTAAGGTAGATCTAAATGAGTAGCTAGTGGACCTACTATGTAATTTTGAAGCTAAGAGAGAGCTGTAGCTTCACTATATTATTTTAAACATTAACACGATTGAAGGAGTGTGGCTCTGCCTGTAACAGATAACCAATCTGCATTCTGTAATGCAGTGCAGGTATTTTTGGTTTCCATTGCATTTAAGTGCTCATAAATTCTCTTTTTAAAGGCTCTTTCTGTTTTCCCAATGTAGTAACTATCACATTGGGTACATATTCCAATGCAGACTACCCCTGATGTGCTACAACTTCCATCCCCAAGTCTCAGAATCATGTCCAGTGATGTTAAATATAACTGATTCTGTTTTAAAATACAAGGGCAGATACTACACATCCCACACTTTCTAGTGCCTTTGTTAAGATAATTGGAACCAAATTTCACTTGGTGCTCAAAGCAAAATTTCAAACTGCAGCCTGTTTTGTTCACAAATAATGGCTTGTCTCCTATTATACTATATATCTCATCATAAATTCTGAACATAGCCCAATTACTAGTAATAATTGTCCTTATACCTTTGGAATAAGGCCCATAAGGGATGATCATGACATTTAACTATGCATCTTTTTTGACTGAAATTTTCTTGCAGAGTTTTTGAATGGTTCTTGTACTCCTAGTACGGGTTTGTATCTAGCACCCCATCCCTCCTTAACTTCTGCAATCACTTTATTTAATAAATCTATAGGGTATCTCCTTACTGTGAACTTTTCCAACAATTTAACAACTTCTACCTTAAAAAATTCTATATCTGAGCACATTCTAGTGGCTCTCACTAACTGTCCTTTAAAACTATTCTTTTTGGTAAATTTTGGATGGCAGCTGTAAAAATCTAAATAACTGTTTGAAAATGTCTCCTTCCTGTGAATTTTAGATTCAAATTGTTGTGTTACAAGGTTCTTAGATAATTTCACATCCAAACAAAGTATGTTTAAGTCAGAATGTTTTTAGGTGAAACTAAGAGGGTCTATATTTCTGTACTGTTGAAGTAATTTATTTGCTATTTGCTGTTCAAACACCGTGAACTGTTTTTAGTTTTTATTGGTTATTTTACATCATTTTTGGAATAAACTGAATGATGGGTTGGAGCTACCTCTCAACTGTACAGATTTTTGCCTTATATTTTTGGTCCATTTTTCATAAAATTGTGGCTTTCTGGCAAATTATTGGCAAACCACTAAAGATTGAAGTTGCAAAATAATGACATACATTTGAGTTTTAGACTATATACCCTTCAGAAAATTCATGCTAATGCAAAACCTGTTATTCTATCAACTTTCTAAGTTTGTAAGAGCCATATTTCAAAATTGTTAAAACTTTTAAAACACACACAACAGAACTAAGTAAGAAAATGTCAGTATATGACTGGAACCACGGAAAAAAGGCCAGAAATCAAATGTCTTTACGCGTTTCGTTCACTTTTAATTATCATGAACTTCTTCAGAATAACCATAGCAACTTCTAAAAACATTTAAATACTGTTCCAAAAGACCATGTGATTTAAAATAACCAATACTAGTATTCAAAAAGTTAATACAAAAAACTCTCTATAAAAAAACTTGCCCTGTCTTTAAATAAAAAAATGAAAAAAGTTAAATAAACCTTTTCCTTAAAGAATACATACTTAATAACATTCAATTTTCAAATCTACAATCTTTGTGCTTGTAAAAAGCTCTTGATGTTTATAACATCATTTAACCCAGGAAGCTGGTCTGCATTAAGCAAAATTTGCCATAAAGCTTCTTTGCATTCTAAATGGACCTTAAAATTTCCAGAAAATAAGTCATCATTAATTCTTTCAAGTACTGAAAATCTAAACTTTTTGAAATCTACACAAGAAACTGCCTATCTTGCAAGTGCATTTGACATGTCTTTTTTTCTAATTGCTAAAATGTGTTCATAAATACGTCTGTTTAAAGTCCTAATGGTTTTTCCTATATAAAAATGTTCACATGAATCACATAATGCAATGTAGACCACATTTTGAGTTTTACAAGTGTAATGCCCTTTACTGTGAATGACTTTTTTTAGATGCTTCAAAAAGACTGTGTTACTCCCTGATATATACCTACATTGTTTACAACAATTACAGGGGAATGTGCCATAATTAGAAACTTCAATACTTGTTTGCTTACAGCTTTCTACCATACTCTTTATGTTAATAGTTTTTTTGTAGGTGAACACTGGAAACTTACCAATGATTGAACATCCTGAATTGATGAAACGTGGTGTAGTCAAAGGACAATTTATTAGATTGAGTAGGTTGACAAGTAGTGATGAGACTTTTTTTTAGTGAGGTAGATAAACTAACTAGTTTCTTCTCGGACAGAGGTTATGATAGTGTATGGCTTGATAACATACTAAGAGAGGTTTTTGACCTCAGGACTAACAAAGCATGCCCTATTTTACATCAAACTTCAGTGAGTTCTAGGATAGTGGAAAACACTGAAGTTAAGACTGGTAGCGCCTATAGATTAGCTTTTCCAATTCCCATTTCAAATGAGATGGTCATGATTAGGAAAATAATTTCTAACAACTGGAAAGTTGTACTGGGTAACAATGATTTGAGTTCAATCATTGGTAAGTTTCCAGTGTTCACCTACAAAAAAACTATTAACATAAAGAGTATGGTAGAAAGCTGTAAGCAAACAAGTATTGAAGTTTCTAATTATGGCACATTCCCCTGTAATTGTTGTAAACAATGTAGGTATATATCAGGGAGTAACACAGTCTTTTTGAAGCATCTAAAAAAAGTCATTCACAGTAAAGGGCATTACACTTATAAAACTCAAAATGTGGTCTACATTGCTTTATGTGATTCATGTGAACATTTTTATATAGGAAAAACCATTAGGACTTTAAACAGATGTATTTATAAACACATTTTAGCAATTAGAAAAAAAGACATGTCAAATGCACTTGCAAGACATGCAGTTTCCTGTGTAGATTTCAAAAAGTTTAGATTTTCAGTACTTGAAAGAATTAATGATGACTTGTTTTCTGGGAATTTTAAGGTCCATTTAGAATGCAAAGAAGACTCAGACAGTCTTTGAAGATCTATGAAAGTGCATCAGAAAGTGGACCTCACTCCATGACCTCATATATTTAATAAGTGACTGTTTGATACTTGTTAGTCTGTTTATACTAGTTTGAAGTCAGGTTGGCTATTAACCAGGAGACCATATTTACTGATGAGATCTATGAGCTACTTGCAGAGTAATTTCTTTAGAACTTTTCAAGTAGGCAGAGGATCGTTATGGGTCTAAAGCCTAAGGTTGTCTTTAACAAGGATATTTTTGTTACATAATAAATTATCAGAGAAGTTCAGGTCTCTGATTTTCAGATGAAGATGAAATGCAGAAGTCACTTGAGATGATCAAGTAAAGATATCATATTTTAATCTAAAAAGTAATATTTACAGACAGTAATTTCAAATGTGAAAAATACAGTAGTTTTAGAGATCCAGCAGGGGGTTTAGATTACAGTACTGTGAGTGGTTTGTCAGTGATCACCTGGATCTGATGTGCAATAGTTTGATGATTTGCTATATATAAAAGTAACGAGGAAGGGGTATAGGGGGCTTACTTCCCACAAAAACATTTGCTTAATGTCTGTATTTTAATGAAGAGGTAGTGTATTAGCTCTGCCTAATTAAAAATATGGAAACAAAAGTCAAACTGAAAAAAAATGTGTGTGTTAGTAAAGACTAGATGAATGCATGTTAAAATAAATGAGAAGACAGGCTTCATACCTTAGGAAAGTAGAGCCTAGGTGCTGTATAGATGCATAGAAAAAATGGTGTAGAAAGTATTGCTTTCTTATTCTGTAATGTGATGAATATGAGTTTAACCATATGAGTGCATGTCAGACTTGCATGCATTGAATCCATATGAGAAAAAAAGTGCTTTCACTGCTGCATCCTGCCACGTATCTACATAACAGCAATAAAAAGGTACAAGGATGAATAAAACTTTTATTTCCCTCCACTATACTGTGGCAAACAGATTGGAAACCACTGTCTTAATAAAACAGCCTGAAGGGGAAACATCCACCTTTTTTAAATCACTTCCACCTGTTTGCTTGTTCTTGCTATTCCATGTATCAGAATTTAGTTCAGTGTTTTTTTATATAAT
Source organism: Protopterus annectens (assembly GCF_019279795.1). Classification (NCBI taxonomy): domain Eukaryota; kingdom Metazoa; phylum Chordata; order Ceratodontiformes; family Protopteridae; genus Protopterus; species Protopterus annectens. Next base: position 519,048,276 of record NC_056731.1, read on the forward strand.
GCAAGTTATCTATTTACTTGTATACTTTGTGTTCATTTTATCCTACACTTTATAGGAGTCATCAGACACATTCAGCTGTTGCTGTTCATCATACCAATCTGCTTTGGTGATGTTTGCTTTAGTAATGTCTTTTATTCTATTTATTTGTGCCTCTTCGTATTTATCCATTCATGTTTTTAACATTCAGATAGAATCTTGAAATAACAATGACATGCTTTATTTTTTCTCTAGCCTCAGATGAAGCACAGTAGGGTTATTTTGTAGGCTAGGCAGTGTAAACAGTAAGTTAATAAGCAGGGTGTAACATGCTCACGACCAAAGAATTTGCAGGTTGTGAAATTTTCAAGGCTGTCATGAGGCTGAAATTTAAACTATATTAAAATATGGTTCTTCTTACATGGAGTAGAAAGATATTCTGGACAGGGTGGAATACTTGACAAAACTGTTTCTGTGAGGGTAATTGTGAATGCTGGTGTTGAGAAGATTAGTGACTCGGCTATTTGACAGTAGATGGGTAATTAAAAGTTTGGGATTACCACGCCTTTTTGAGTGCTGTTCCAGCCAATGTTATATTTTCAAGTCCATCTGATTATAATTTTATATATAAATTATACATGTATTTTATATCTTTTTTGCTCACTCATTTGACTGTTCACTATTTCATGAAACAATCATTAACATATACATACATACATACATACATACACACGTATGTGTATGAGTGTGTATATCTATCTATATATATATATATATATATATATATATATATATATATATATATATATATATATATATATATATATATATATATAGGCTATGCATAGTGTAGTATAGTTATTGTTTTTGTTTCCTTCTGGGATTTCTAAGTTAATACATGTTATTGGTTTAGTGCTCTGAGTTTATTTTGTTTTAGTGAGCCAGAAAAAGATCTTCTGGAATGCTGAAAATTTGTTGAGTGGATGTTATACACAGAATTGAGGAACTGGAGATCTGAGGAGCTATCTTTTAATTTGGTGGTATAAAGCCAAAAGTTTCTACCTTGAAGTTCTGAACTAATGACAGTTAATAGCCCTGAGGAATTTATAGAAGCATGGAGCAGACAGTGAGTAATGAAGTTGAAGAGTTTTTAATGCAAGGGATTGTGCTCTGGGTTAAAACAGTAGGAGCAGAGTGCATTGTGTTTTATGAATGAGAAGATATTGATGCAAGTTCTAGTATTCTGTGTAAGTATACTTGAAATTTTAAAACACATTTTTAGTTGTTTATGTTTCGTGGAACAATAATTTTTGTTTGCTGTTGGCTGTTAAGCAGGAGTCTAGTATGACCTCTAGGTATTTATAGGAAGGCACTGTTAAGAAATAGTTACCTAAAGTAACATATGCCGACTGGGATTGATACCCCATGTCATGGTGCTCTCTCAGATACTATTGATTCTGCATACAAACCAATTGCTAGTTAGTTGTGAAAATCAATTGCTAGGTCTTCTTTGTGGAGTTTGGATGCCTCTCATGGCTGCCAACTGTACAGATTTGCAGAGAATGTCCAAATTTTTGCCTCATATTTTCAGTCCATTGTTCATACAACTGTGGTTTCCAGCAAATTAGTGGCACATCATTAAAGACTGAAGTTAGAAAATAATGGCAGACATTTGAGTTTCAGACTTCATACACTTTGGAAAATTCATGCTAATACAACACCTGTTATTCTATTAACTTTCTAAGTTTGTAAGAGCAGTAGATAAACATTGCCCCTATTTCTGGGCCGTTGCCCCACTTTTATTCATGGCTTTGCCCAGATTTCTTGCTTTAAGAGGTTGAGAGGTATGATGTCCCTCTTGTGACCATGTCAGCTTTTGCTGGGTGTTCAAGCTTCTACCCACATCCTCATCTTTTATACAAATCTGGATTATAACCCTTAGTAATAAATTCAGTGCCTATCTCATTAATCTCTTCCTTCCGTAAAATGCTATTAGTGCTTAATCATGAAATTGTTGTGTTGTTACACAGAATACTAGAACTTGCATCAATATCTTCTCATTCATAAAACACAATGCACTCTGCTCCTACTGTTTTAACCCAGAGCACAACCCCTTGCATTAAAAATGGACAGCAACATGACAATAAGGCAAAACCTTTCTTTTCTCTTTTAGGCACTGGGACCCCATGTGATAGTAGAATTAATATATATAGTAACATCAAGGATATGACATTGAGATTTACAATGGTGCTTGCAGGCCATGGAAAGCAATGTTAATAAATATGTTTCTCCCTCATTGTATTCCCACAACTCTCAAACTGAAATCCCACAAGAATGTCTAAAATCATGTTTACAAGTATTGGTGAATCATTTGATGATGGACAGTGTAGATTTAAAAGATGATGTATTAGATAATGCCTCTGTTATATGTATGAATACTGTTGCCTTTACAAAACAATTATGTGACTTTGAATTAAAGTTACAAACTTATAAAAAAGCTCCATTGGCAAAGGTTGAGCTTTGATGTGTATTCTAATTAAAGATTTCTCTTTAAGGGCTAAGAATGTGAAAAATTTCCACATATGGAAATACCTATACTGAATTATTTATACCATGGCAAGCGTTATATTTGAAATCTAGTCTAAAGTACATGTCTACGAACAATTATTGTGAAAACATTGAATTAGAGCTATTAAATAACATCAACGTGATGAATGTTGATTAACAGATAAATAGATCTCTCATCTGGGAAATAAAAAGTTATATGATGAAATGTTGGATCATAGTATTACTTTTGACCATAGGTTATATGCCATGAAGAAGAAGATATCACAGAATGCACATTACTTTAAAGCTGGTAACATTTTTACTTGGCTAAAGAAATGCATGTGCCTGTTGCAGAATGATGAGAGGGGAACACAGACATTGATACTGTGAATATTGTTATGGTAGACCAGGTAGATAACCATCATAATCAGTCACCTATATGAACAGATGAGATGAATCTTACTGCACTTGATCCAATTGACACACAATTTTCAGTGTTATTAGAGATGGCCCCTTTAGCACTTCCTCAGAGGCACAAGGAGAACTGATGAAAACAAGGAGAAAGAGGAAGGGGCAGAGGATGTAACCAAAAATGGTCACAGATGAGGAGCAGATCCAGAACCTCGACAAGGTAGTTAACCCTTGTGTAGTCTACATTTCATTGTATCAATTGACTAATGATACACTTAAAATTTAAAATAAGGGTTTGACATTTATCCCAGAGGAGAATGGACAACTATCTGATTTTAACAGATGTAAGAATGTTTTCTAGATCTTTGAACTTGAAGCTATTGTTTCTTAATTAAAACAATGTTCATACAGAAATAAAATTAAAAAACTAGTATGTTTATACCTATAGGCCACCCAGTGAGAAATACTTTTCAAAGGGAATTGTGAAAATGATGTTCATGACATGTTTAGTAATAAAAGATCATTTGTAGCTAAAATTTAATAACAATATGTCAGTACAAAAGGAGCTATGGGAACCTTAGATTAACAAAAGCATTGCTAACAGATCAGCAGATAAGGGGGTTCCTTAATGATGATGGACAAAGTTAAATATATCAAAGCTATGTTATTGCATTTATCTAATAAAGATGTGTTTAATTTAAATAAATATGGTTATTTAGAATTATATATGTTGCGGTTTTGTCATGTATCACATCTGGTTGTTCTGATACTCTATGGACTACCTAAGATAAATAAAGATTTATATAATCTGCCTTTTAGACCAATAGTTTTATCTAAACAATGGATTATCAAGCCTCCATTGATGTTTCTAGAAATATGTTAAATGATTTTTAAAGTTATATTCAAGACGGTGCTGATTTTTGCATAAACAAGATGACTGGAAATCTACATATAGTGTTGATGGTTATTTGTTTGCTTGTTATGATAGATGTAGCCTTACTTTGTACAATGATTATGGGTGAATACTGTTAAGGAATATTTGTCCACATATGCTAATTATACAAAATGTAACAGAGTTATGAGCACATGTGAATTGTTGAAATAGTACTGGAGAATAATGTGTTTATTTTCCAGGAAAAATATTTTTTGCAAGCACAGAAAGTAGCCAACATGTATGCCAATATTACTTTATCTGCTTGGGAAGATGAATATATACATATTATACAAAACAGTTACAAAGATAAAATTTTATTATATAATCACTTTTTAGGCAACCCTTTATGTAAAGGCAAAATAGATGCTCTTGGTGAATTTATAACTTATTTGCAATGACTACAGCACTCATTGCTTTCAAGAAAACCACTCAGATATTAAAATCTCCTTTCTTGATATAGAAAGAAGTAAATCAGACATGGGAAATATTAACACAAGGGTTTATAAGAAACTGATTAAGAAAAATATATATTTACATTGTTTGAGTATGCGAATAAGGGACATAAATTACACTGCTCATAGTTAAACACTGATAACATTTTATGGAAGTAGCAAATTAATGAGCATGTTCTGAATTTATTGCAATAGGGTTAAGATCCAGAATTAGTTGAAAGTATAAAAGATGAGATTATGCAGCAATATGTAAAAAAATCAAGACTTTTCTTTTCTCTTTTGGGAAATGATGCCTTCAATGATAATAGAACTGATATAGGTTCATAGGTTCATAGGTAGGTACTAGGCTATCTGCCCAAAGGCACTTATAAGCCTAGCCAGAATGTGTTGGCTTTCGCCACCCCCTTAGATTAGTTCCCTGTGCCTCTGTCCAGCAGAGCCACTGAAGTGATCCCCAGGGTAAACTTTCTGTTTCCCATCCACTCGTCAAGGTTTCTCTTGAAGAGTGTTAGTGAGGAGCTCTGCCTAATGTAGATTGGAATCTTGTTCCAAAGCATGGAAAGTCCTGGGACAGGAATCTATCCCTCCAGCACGTCCTATTTATTGTCATGGTGAGGTTTAGATCCCTAGAGTGTGTGGCTTGAGAGGATATGTTTTTTTTAGGTGGAGCATAATTCTGGGTTGGACATGGCCTTGTATGTCAGGCAGAGATCACCTCTGAGTAGGCGGTATGCAACCGAGTACAGCTGGAGTTTCTGCAGTCGAGCTGCATAGGGCATCTGTTTGAGGCCAGTGATCCTCTTGGTGAGGTACTTCTGTAGTCTTTCCAGCTCTTGCAGGTGTCTTGTAAGGTACATCCGAAATGGGGCCTTGTACTCTATGATGGGTCTGATGAGTGATGAGTAGAGGGGCACAATGACCTCTTTTGATCTGGATGTGAACCCTTTTGTGATTAAGTGGGCCACATAGAAGGATTTTCTAACCACTTTGGCAATGGTATTATCAAAGTAGAGATTACTATCTACTTGGGTCCCCAAATCCCTTATGATGTCTTCTGTATTTAGGAGACTACCACCTATGTAGTAGCTATTGGGTACTTTGTTTTTTCCAAAGGGGATGACTGTGCACTTTTTAGCATTTAGCTTGAGGCCATGATTTTGACATCAGGTATCAGTCTCAGTGAGACCCTTTTGGAGGATTTCTGTGTCAGCCAGAGAGTCACTTATAGCCCCTAGTTTGCAGTCATCTGCAAATTTGGTCAGCCATAGTCCTCCTGTGCTTGCTTGTACCTCTGAGAAGTATATGCCGAACAGGAGGGGTCCTAGGACTGAGCCCTGGGGAATGCCACTTGTAACCGGTATAGAGTTGGACCTAGCTCCCGCAACTCTCACCATGTGGGTTCTGTCCATGAGCCAGTTGGCAACCTATCTTGTGACGTAGGGGTTTATGTTCAGGCTGGTGAGCTTGTCTATAATACCAGAATGGGAAATGGTGTCAAAGGCCTTTGCAATGTCTAGGTAGGCTGTGTGTGCCACCTTTCCCTCATCTATAGGCTTGGTAACTGTCTCAAAGGAGTCCACCAGGTTTAGGAGGCATGATCTGTCCTTAAGAAAGCCGAACTGGGTATGGTCTAGAGTTTGGAGGTTCCCAATGTCTCTGTTAATGAGTTCCATGATGATGGACTCCATAGCCTTGCAGACCAAGCTAGTCAGGTTTATAGGCAATAGTTCCCGGGGTCTGTTGTGGCTCCACCTTTGTGGAGTGGAATAACTGTTGCTGTGTGCCACTCTATGGATACATAGCTTGTGGAGAGGTTGAGTTTGAACAGTGTGTTTAGGTGAGGGGTTAGTTCATCTTTGAGCTCATGTAGGACGCAGCATGGGACATTCTCCAGTCCCATTGATGCTGTGTTTTTGGCTTTGAAGAGGGCTGTTTTAACCTGAGTCCCTGTGATTTCCGGGGCTCTACATTCTTCTGGTATGGTTATGGGCCCTTTTGGGGGTGAGAGAGGGGTGAAGTTTGCTCTGAATCTGTCTGCCGGGATGTTGGCGATATCGGTTGGCTCAATGTATTTTGTGCCATTCTGCATTAACTCCAAGCAGATCTGAGCATTGCCACTTAGATTCTTGACATAGCTAAAGAATGCCTTGTGGTTATCTTTGGAGTCCTTGGCAATTTTTCTTTCGAAGCTCGCCTTGGATGATTTTATGAGTGATCATAGTTTCTTGCTGCAACTGATCAGGGATGTCTTCCCTTCTTGGGATTTTACTCTTTTCTGTACTAGCTTCCTCCTCCTATTGTATAGTTTATTTATGGCAGGGGTCCACCAGACTGGTTTCTTTTTCTTGGAGGAGTGAGTCTTGGTTTTGCTTGAGATAGCACAATCCATGCATTCTTGTAGGTGCCCATAGAATGCATTAGTAAAGGATTTTTCAGCTTGGATAACGTTATCCTTTAGCATGGGGGCTTTGAAACTTTCCACCTCGGTCTTAAGTATTGTGAAGTTTGCTTTTGAAAAGCTTTTCATGGTGGTTTCCTTGTCTGGGGGTGGGAGTGGAATGTGGATATCCAAAGTGGTTTGTATATGGTCAGATCTAACCAGTGAGGGGTTGTCCTCTGGTGTGGAACACCAGTCACCCATGTTGGTGATGACCAGGTCCAATATGTTGTCACCTCTGGTGGGAATGTTGTCCAGTTGATCCAGGGTGTTTGAGTTTATAAATTCTAGGAAATGTTGGGCAAGGGAGTTAGTACTTGAGTAGTTGTCCCAGTTAATGTTTGGGTAATTGAAATCAGTCAATATTAGGGTGTTTGGTAGGACCTTAATGTTTTCCAGTGTTTCCAGAAATGTGGAATGGGGGTCCTGGGACATGGTGGGTGATCTGTAGCAAGCTACAATTTGAATTGCAGTTTTTCCCGTTGTTAGTTGCACATGTATGATCTCTGAAGCATCATGCTGTGCCACTAACCTGGAGGTGTGGGTATCCTTGATGAATATGGATACGCCCCCACCTTTTGTATTTCGGCCCAGGTTCTGTGGCCAAAATGTATGGTATGAGTTGTAGCCTGATAGTGCTGGGGTGCTCTCCGGAGCCTTAAACCAGCTTTATGTCACTGCACATATATCGATTTTCTCCATACTGAGGCATGCCTAGAGTGTGTGCATTTTGAGGTTTAGACTTCTGGCATTGACTAGCATTATCCTCAGTTTTTTGTTACTTGTGCTATTTACAGCAGTGGGTTTGTCTTTTGAGCCTTGCCTAAAAAAAGCACTATGGCAAGAACCTTGGCCAGTATTCAAAAGCCTAAGGGTGACAGGTGCAAGCCATCTCTAGTGAAGTAGCATGGCTTGTTGAGCATGTCATCCCAGGTGAACAGACAATGGATCCCCTTTGAATGACACCAGAAACTTAGCCAGTTGTTGAAATTGATAATTTTTTCTTTATACCGTGGTATCATTCTTGGTGAGGGCAGGATGCTACTAAGGGTCAGGGTTGTACTGGCCTGGGCTATGTGATCAGAGAACTCTTCCATGTTTCTTTTCATGTAGTCCAGGGAGGTACGGCTCAGGTCATTCACACCAACATGGACAATGGTAGAGTCATATCTGTACTTGTTCCGGAGTGACCTAAGTGCTTGTGTTATGTGGCAGATCCTGGCACCTGACAGGCAGCTAACAGTAACCTTCTCCTTTTTCAGCCTAGTGAGTGGGACATCAGTGTGCCTGACTATAGAGTCACCTATTACTAGTATGTTGGGTATGGTATTTTGCCTTAAGGGCTGTGATTGCATGGCACACTGGTTTTGTGAAGTATGTGTTTCATGGTTTGTGTTTGGGGGTGGAGGTTGCTTGGATGTCTGCTTTGGAGGTCTCTTTTGCAGATTTTTATTTAGAGACTCCGAGTATGTTTTCGTGTATTTATGTGTGTTTTTTGCCAGTGCTGGTTTGATGGGTCTATGTGAGACTGGTGGTGTGATGCAAGTATTTCCCTTCTCCTCTTGACTGTCTGATCCAGTCTTGAGTTGAGAGAACTTAGCCTCCAATTTGGCTATATAATTGCATCTCTCACATGTATTAGTGTTTGGTGGTAGGAGGAGAGGGTTGTCTGTGTACATGAGGCAGTTGTAACATTGCCTCAAAATGCCCAAATTCACCAGTTGGACTGGAAAGTCCACCTGAAACTGCCCTTTGGACATGCCTGGATAGGTACAGTGAACTCTTTTACTGAATGGCTGGTAAGGTCGAATAGAGAGCCTCATCCTTCTGTACAGTATAGAGGGGTCTAGTGCTATGGTTTATAAGTGCTTGCTATGAATTTTGAGCAAGTGCTGGGCTGATAAATGAATATCTTGAGTGCATAAGTTGAAGGTTTGTCTAGTTCCAAGGGAAAAATTGAAGAGGAGCCTTTGTGGAGCCGGGAATAGTTATACCCTAGCTAACTGGCTCTGTCCGGCGCGCAAAACCGGGTAAATGCGGTTTTTATAGCAGGGAAATGAAACAGATATAAATTAGCCCAAAATGGCCAGTAAACTACTAATTTCTGAGCTGAAACTACTCCTGTAGGGACAGATAGGCTGCTAAAAGCTCCCCTCTCTCACAGGTGAACAGAGAAACTTCCTTCTATCCAAGTAAGGTATGGGCAAACACAGAGATTTGTAACACAGTCCTGAATTCAGCACTAACCTGAAGACTGGACTATACTAGCTTAGAAAGGTGGAGAGCAAGTATATATATATTTTTTTTCAGAAAATAAAGCAGATACAATCAAAAAACACTTTAACTGCACAGAAAAGGATACTTACTGCTATATATCTCAGATCAGAGTTGTAGACAATGCCCCTAGTAATAATGTAGGAAGAAACACAAATACAGTAAAAGCAGATGAGTAAAGTGCAATTTTGTTTATATATATATATATATATATATATATATATATATATATATATATATATATAAACAATAGAAAATGAACAAATTGGTATAAACAAGTCACCCAATTAACCAGTAAAAAGCTCAAAACTGATCCCTGTTCTAGCAGTCTTCAATTAGACAAGTTCTAACTGTACACTCCTGCCACTAGGGTGCAGGGGAACCTTCTCCAGAAAAAGATGGCCTGGATCAGTGCTCAAGTTATACAAACAAAGCTGGATTCCGGAGGCCAGAATCTGGTCTATGCTACAGTAACAAGGCACACCAATTTCAGAAAGAAACAGTTCAAATAAGCAGGCACAATAAGCCTGTGACCAGAAATTCCCAGCTCAGAAGGGCAAAATCCAGCCTCTCCTCCACAAGAGTGCAGACCACAAACCTTCTTAATGAAGAATAACTGGCCTGAAGCCCAAGTGCTTAAACCAGAACTAATACAGTTTTAGAATAGTAGACACTGAGCCTTCAATCAGCAATTCCCAGCTTAGAAGGATGCAAGCTACCTGTCCTGCCACAACAGTGCAGATCACAAACCTTCTTAATGTAAAACAACTGGTATGAAGCCCAAGTGCTTAAACCAAAAGACTTAGAATAACAGTTACAATTTAATCAGGCTACTACCAAGCAGTAATAAATGCAGAAGAATAAATAAAATTGAGTACTTTTAAGAAGAGGCAAAAGCAAAATAAAGTAGGAGGAAACACAAATACAGTAAAAGCAGATGAATAAAGTGGAATTTGTTTTTTTTTGTTAGCAAAGTACAAGGAGAGAGGAAGGAAGAATTTAAGTGGGTTGGCCTTCTCAAATCTTCTCTCTGTATTAAGTAGAGTGAACATTAGTCTCAGGATATGATCTCACTGTACTCGGTTAAGTGAGCAATGAGATGGACTCAGGAGGAGTGTTCAAATACAGACTTACAGGAGGGGCGGGCAATTCCAGAGCCACCAACACTAACACCAAGACAAGAACAGGGAAGGTAGGTGGAGAACTAACTGCAGAGATACACACAGCACACTATTCTGTGAAAACAATTAGGTAACAGAAAAAAATGAAATACAGTACTTTTAAAACTCCAAGTTTGTACTTAACAGAAGACTAAAATATAATACTGCAAGTTTGCACTTAACATATAAATAGTAGACTAAAATACAATACTGCAAGTTTGCACTTAACATATAAATAGTAACATCAAGGATGGGACATTGAGATTTATGAGGGAGTATAATAGGCATGCCAATGCCTTTAAACAGACAGTGAAAAGAAGTTGGCATATGGTTGCCAGCACAGAAATGTTGAAAAATAGTGTTCCATCAATGGCCAGTTTCACATTTAGAAAGGGGAAGGACTTGAAACAGAGGTTGTGCTATAAAGACATACACTGTAGGACTTTACCCTTGAGTAAACCAGTAGGGACTTCATCTTTTTATAATTGTCATTTTTGCACTGCTCTTTATAAATATCCTTCATTGATGCATCATATGACTTGAACTGCCAATGAATTTAAGGTTTTTGCCAACAGGTAACACTATTATTTACATTGCAATATGTGTGAAATGTCAATCCTTCTATGTTGGGAAAAGTAAAAGGAAATTAAAGGAAAGGATACATGAACATCTCTCAGATATAAGGAGAAAGGTAAAGAAGAATGCATTATTCAAACATCTATCTGAAATGGGACAGTAACATCATTTTCCATTTGCAGTATTACAACTGATTGTGGATAATGAAAGGGGAGGTGATATAAATGCAACAAAGGAAGCAATGGATGCAAATGGATCAATAACATTAGGCCTGAATGGTGTCTGGGCTCAAGTGGATTCTTTAGCATAAAACTATTTTAAAGATGCACCCTTTGAGGTAATTGGTGTGTTTAGGCATATGATTAGCCACTTTGTTTTTAATTATGTTTTATGCTGTCTTTAACTTTGCCTGCTTGAGCTACCTTTTTGGAATAGTTGAACTTTTTATTGTGTGCTCGCAGGTCATGACAAGCACTGTTAATGAAGGAGTTTCTCCTTCATTGCATTTCCACAACTCTCAAATTGAATTGCAGCAAGATTATTTAAAATGATTTTTACAAGTATCATTAAATTCTTTGATGATGGACAGCCTAGATTTAGATGATTATGCATTGGATAATGACTGCATTATACATATAAATGCTGCTGCTTTTATAAATCAATTATATGACTTAGAATTAAAGCTACAAACTTACAAAAAGCTTTAATAGCATCTGTTGAGCTTTGATGATTATGTGTAATTAAAGATTGTTCCTTGAGAGCTAAGAATATATTAAAATGCCTTGTATGGAAATACCTACTCTGAATTACTTAGACAATGGTAAGCTTGCTAAAGTTTCTTTTCTGAATGAACATTGTTTTGTTTAGGAAACAATAGTTTCAAGTTCAAAAATCTAGAAAACATTCTTACATCAGTTAAAAAAATCAGTCAAAATTAGTCCATTGATATGAGGAAATGTTGTATACCACGTGAGGATAAAAAGCATAAACAATTGCCAGCCAAGAGGGGTAAAGCCAAAAGAACACCGGCTTAATGAGTGCTTTTGTTCTAAACATAAAACAGGGACTTCATCAGATTAAACATTACTGCACCATTTCTTCTTTCATAAACGTATCCACTGCCACCATGGGGCCAAAACGTTAATTACATGAATGAACTCCAAAAAGCAAAGAAACTAACTAGGATTAAGAAGTGGCACACTGAAGCAAAATTATCTGGACTGTAGGGTAAACACAGTACACTGTATCCTTTGAAAGGTCAGTCCTTTAATTCAAAAATAGCTGCATACATGAGTGCTTTTGTCTTAAAATTAAAAACTTCATCAGATAAAATACATGAAAAAACTTCCTCTTTAAAAGTACTGCTTTGACCAATAGTATTCAAGAAACTCCATCATGTGAATACATCAAGTGACTACCAACTCTTCATACAAGTGACAACCCCTTGATAGCAACTTTTCATTGATAAAAGGCTTAAAACAGACATTTAAATTAGACTAAAATATGTGCTAAGTTTTAAAACTAAAATTAATTTAAGAAATAAATACATAAGTAAAAACTGTAAGGTAATATTTTATGTTTTATACTGTGTGTTGTTTATAAAATTAAACATTAAATGTTAAGATGAAAACACATTATATTTGCAGTGCTTTTAACTTAAGTAAGCACACAATAGATAACTGCTCATTTAAACCTGGCCACAAATCTGCCTTCAGGAACAGTTGCAATATAGCTTGTGCTTTTCAAGGGCGAGTGTCTATGGGGCCTCCCATATCATTTAATAGTACTTGTGCCAGAAATAACAAATTTAAACTGATGTCCAGGATTCTGGTGCACATGTTTAAAGAGTGCATTTGTGTTCTTCTGTTTTTTTTATGTCATATAAATACTCATAGACTCTGATGTGAATCTTCTTTCAGTCTTGCCAATGTAAAAAACAGGACATACTGAGCAAAGTGCACAGAAAACCACACGTTGTGTATTGCAATCATAGTACCACTTAGTTGCAATTACATTATTAGTAATGGTGCACTTCTTGTCTATCAACATATGATGGCATTGGGAGCAGTGACTGCACTTATGCATAGCAACATTTTTGCTCGATTTTGCCTTAGGTATATTTATCCCTGTTTCCAGCAATGTCTTGAGATTCCTCCTCCTCTTTTAGACAATTAGTGGATATACCCCCACATTCTCTCTCTCAACACCTAATCAGTACTCAAAATTGGCCAGTTTTTCACCAGAATGTCTTTAATCACTTAGCCATCCATCAAAAAATGGTGATAAAAGCACTTTTAAAAGGCTCTTGATAGTGGGAGTGAGTAATGAGTTGGGTGCCATGAATATCATTGTTATCATTGTCAGACACATTCATCTTGTTGTTTAAAATCGGGATGACCTCTCTCCACTCTTGTTTGTTGATGACCTCATACATTAAATTGTCTATGAAGTTTGCTGGGTACCCAATACACTGAACAGGTCTTTCAACACGCAACACTCATCCCAGAAAGCTTCGTCCAGGGTAACCATCCTTGCAGCTCTAAAGAACTGCCCTTTAACAACATGTGCTAACTACACATGAGATAGCTGGGAAACTATTACACATGATATGCCTCTGGTCCCCATTATTATTAGCAAGTGCACTGCTAAAGAAAGTGGCAACATGCTACATTAAATCATCTTTTTTTTTTTGACAAGTACTTAGGTTAAGTTGCGCACCATACATTATGAAGACAATGGTATGATGGAGTAGTAACATGTGGGCCATGGAGAACTTCAATGGATACATGACTATTCCATAGTACATAGAAAAAAATTCAAGTTAAGAAAAGGCTTAATTACAGGCATGATAAAAATTTGCTAACTAGTAGCATGAATCAAATATAAAAAGGAATGGTATGCTCTGGTATAAGACCGTACATAGGTACCTGGGTTCATGATAAGAAAAATTATATTAACCATTCAGATGTCCTCCTGTTGCATTTGCTAAAAACTGATTCCTATAAAAAATGCTTGATTGACAAGGAAGTTGATAACTTATCTTCTCTCATTACAGTTGCCTCTAATTAGTACTTAGTGAACTCTGTTGAACTATATTAAGTCAATACAAGGTCTGCTTTTAAGATGTCAAAGATTTACATTAGCTTATGTTTGTGATATTGTGACTTACACAGTGTATACTGTACTTGTCATTTTTATAGTTTTGGATGAGGGGAAATAAATGGTATTTACACATATTTATGGAGGCAGCCACATCAGTGTTTACTCTCAACTTTGCAAATATAGAACTATGTAATTCAGTCTCTCTAATGTTTATTTGTAAAGCTGTTTTGAAAAGCACAAATCAAAAATAAGAGGTGGAAGTTGAGTCTGATATTGGATCTAAATGCAGAATCCATTCCTGAGGCATCATAGGGAGCTAATGGCAAATCAAGATGAGAATTTTCTAAGCTCATAAAGTCAATGATCTTGAATGCTAGGTAAGATGGATAACATTATTTTTTTTTACAAATGGGGAAAAGAAAGCCAAATTGCCCTCTTATTTTTCCCCAACAGTGTGTCCTATAGTGAATGCATTGTGTTACAGATGAGATATTCTAGAAAGTGGAAAGCTAGCGCAGTAGTAGCAGCCATAAGTTGAAATCAGGTGGTAAGAGGGTATATATATGTGCATGTAGAGCCATCCCAGACTAAAATAATGCTGTAAAATTGTGAAAAAAACATATTCAGAAGTAGGGCAGGATGAACAGTTTTTGGTCTATATGAATTAGGTGATACTGTACACTACATACATAAACTTTAAAAAATCAGTCTTTACTTTCATTCAAAGTCTTACATGTTTATCATGTCTTGCATAGTTTGAAATTAAAACTCAAAAGGCTGACAAGACTCAGTCTGTATCCATCTCGTTACTTGTATCTTAAAATACCAACTATTGCATTGTGTTAGACAAAACCACAAACAATTGTTTTATCATTTGTTTATGAAATTGGAAATAACCCATGAAAGTTATTTTGAGTTTTAAGAAGTGGAGAAAGGCACAGTAGTGCAGTGATGAAACCCAAGTTTTAAAGTTACTTTCAGCTGAGAAGATATCTGCTGTATAGTCTCAATTTGTTCCTTAAGTAAGTATAAGATCCCACAGAATACGCTGATATTTAAGGTACTGATTAAAATTTTGTGATAAACACTGCTCCCTGTTAAAAGTTGCTGAGTTTTAGAATTCCTTAGTACCAGAAGGGATCATATGTGCTATTAGAAATTAAAACATAAGACACTGATTGTTGAGAAAAGCAGATTTTACTTTATTTAAAGTGAAAGATTTGCACATAATTAGAATAGTTCTCATCTGATTAGAACTGTTTCAAGTGCACAACAGAAAGAAAATTTAAAAACAAGAAAATAAATTTAAAATGAGTTATTGGAAGCATGAAACGCATGACAACTTGCTTTTATACATTTTCCATGTGGCATGGCAAATAGCATGATAAACCTGCCATATAATTCTTTAAAAGTGGAGAAGTTGTGGAAACTACATCATTTTGATAAAGTGCCTAAAATAGTAGAAATTAGTTTTTCTGCTGTTGCTTTTGGGCATAAGTGCAAATGCACGTAGATTTTATAGTGTATAAATGTGAGAAGATAATATGCAATAAGTGCAGTCAGATATCTGAGCAGACAAAGTCAGAACATGAATGATCAAGTGTGTTGTTTAGACCAGATACTTTTGAAAGCTATATGTCTTTTCAAATGCTCAGAGCAATGAAGTGGAAGAGCACAAAACTGAAACAAATGTTGTGCTAACTGCTTACTTATTTAGGTTAATATCCAAACCATTAGGAAAACGCTTTCTTTTGAGTATATAAAAAATGCACAGTGGACATTCAAGTGCTAGCTTTTTGGGTCATCTTACTTGCCCAAAGTTTGATATGATAAAAAGAATTCATGAAGTAGAGGTAAAGAGTCATCTGCTCTGTGAGTAATGAGCTTTGTGTGCTGCTTTGGGTTGTTTTCCAGGAGTACATTGTATTCAAACAGCACCTGAAGTGTTACCTGTACTGCATAGTAAAAGGAAAGCTCCGGTAGATTTGAAAAGTAAAGCATAGAAGGAGTTGAGCAGAACACAGCTCAAGGGCATGGCTAAGATGCAAACTGAGAGTAATGGCAATAAACTGTATGTTTATTTTTGTGAATCCAATTAAAATGATTATCTGTAGTGACTGAAAATCAAATTTCAAAGTTCAAATTAATAATTGCAATTTTATGGTGAATTACTGAAGCTGCATGATAATATGGAGCTTTCCTGAGCTACCAATGCAATAGATTTCAAATATTAGGAATTTAGAATATAAAAGAAACAGTACCTAAACAAAAACTGAGTCCTTTTGCTTGCATCAAACACCATGCTTAAAGTGATACAGCAGATGAATAGGACATGGTGATTAAGTACCAGCAATTTGTGGAGGTAGCATGATGCACAAGATCAGGCTGTCAATGAGCGGCAAGGTCTTGATAAAGGTAAAAAGACAGAGAACTCTACTTGTTTTGCACAAGTGATGACATGTTTCTGCTATGTCAGGAGCAAGTTTATGTTCATGTTTATTCTCATGTTTATTAGTCAATGAAATCAATAAGCCATCTCCATTGACAAAGAGACATAAGGCCATGATTATGACTCAAATAAACCTAGTTTGCTAGCATCTTGGGGACTGGCTAAGTAGTAGAGAATTATGAGGCACAACCTTCTCACCTCTCTCTGGAAGAAGACTGGAGAATACTTGCCTGGTATGTAAAAACCTGGTGGAGAACAGAGATTACCAGAGGTCATTAGCCTTCAGCGAGGCAGGACACCTCTTACAGCAGCTGGAGTAAGCCCTTTATCTACACCCTTTGCACCCTTTGCACACCACTCCTTTGGGATATGGCAAGCATATACAATGAGAATGGATTGTTTTTTAAAAATGAAACTTCCTATTTTCAAAGACAGCTGACAGCCTGCTCTGCTCCCACCACTTGACCCTCACTCACAGGAGGAAGAAATGGAATATATGGCTTTAGTCAATCAGAAAGGAGGCTAACATACAAAGGCACCCACTGGCAGGTGCAAGGGGATGCACTTGTACCCCTCTGGATCAGAACCAGTTCCAACTATAGACCTACTGGCTGGACAGCAGATTAATTTTATTTTAATTTAAAAAAAATATATATATATATATATATATATATATATATATATATATATATATATATTTTAAGGATGTTATACTTTAAGAATGCCCTTTTTCGTCCGGTCGCAAACCTGTCGCATCTGTGTGACTGATTGTTTGCATCTTCCTCTTCCATGCGCCCATGGATTTGAATTCCAGAAGACGTTTGGACTGTGGATGACTAGACAAGGAGGTAGGTTTGTGTGTGTGTGTGTGTGTGTGTGTGTGTGTGTGTGTGTGCGTGCGTTTGTGTGCGTGTGTGTGTGTGTGTGTGTGTGTGTGTGTGTGTGTGTGTGTGTGTGTGTGTGTGTGTGTGTGCCCACATACATGTATATTAACCTATCTCTGAGGGTTAAAATGCAAGGATAAACTTAACTTTATACAAACTACCTTTTTCTAAAGCTCACAACAGCAGTTTTGAAAACAGCAGTCATTTGCTGCTTTATTTTATTTATACCTATTTATATGAATCTTTATTAACAGGGAGGTGGGGGGGGGGTTCATATCTCACAATCCAGATTTTTACCTCATATTTGGAGTTTGTTTCTCATAAAATTGTGTTTTTCTGGCAAATCGTTAATGACTGAAGTCAGAAAATAATGGCAGGCATTTGAGATGCAGACTTTATATCAATCAGAAAATGCATACTAATGCAAAACTTGTTCTATCAACTTTCTAAGGAGGTAGGGGATGTATGTGTGTGTCATACTTCTCAACTGTATAGATTTTCACAAAATGTCCAGATTTTTGTCTTATATTTTTTTGGTCTGTTCCTCATAAAAATTCTGTTTGTGTATTTTTTTTGACAAATCACTGGGATAAGCTAAGGATTAAAGTATTAAAGTTACTAAATAATGCCATACATTTGAGTTTCAGATATCATATCCTTCAGAAAATGCATTCTAACACAAATCCTGTTATTCTAACAACTTTCTAAATTTATAAGAGCAATATTTAAAATGTGCCCCTAGTTTTGAGATTTTGCCCCCCCCCCCATTATGATAGGCTTTGTCCAGATATCTTGTGCTAAGAAATTGAGAGGTATGGTGTGTGTGTGTGTGTGTGTGTGTGTGTGTGTGTGTGTGTGTGTGTGTGTGTGTGTGTGTGTGTGTGTGTGTGTGTGTGTGTAAGAGGGAGGTATTATACCCCTTAGCTGTCCAGGTTTTTGCAGAATGTCTAGATTTTTGCCCAATATTTTTGTCTGTTCCTCCTAAAAAGGATTGAAGTTGCTAAATTTCATATTCTTTAGAAACATGCATACTAACACAAATCCTGTTATTTTAGCAATTTTCTAAGTTCATGAGAGCAGTATTTATAATCTGCCCCTATTTATTTTAGGTTTTGTCAAGATTTCTTGCACTAAATGATTGAGGTGTGTGTATGCGAGAGAGTGAAATGCCTTAGTTAGAGTTAGCAGGTGGAATTTATTTTCAAGTGCATTTTCAAGGAATTGTGAGCTTCAAGGGAAGAGAAGTTTACTGCTGCTCATGCTAAGTCTGCTTAAAATGTGCAACTGTTTTGTTTAGCAAATAGTATCACTATCGTGGCATTGAATTTTAAAGCAGTGTTAGCACAACAGATAGTATACTTCGGTCTTGATGCAGAACGCTGTAGGTTCTACTCCCACAGCATGTAGGTTTGTATTTTGAGATGGTGGTGTGCTGCAGTCCTGAGTTTGTCCTCCTTTGGATGAGATAACTAGTGACTATGGACCTGTTTTTCAGTTTGCCATCCATTCCCTATTGCAATATACCAGCTTACCATATTTTTAAAGTAACATAGGCAATGTATTCTTCAAGGGCAGCAGGCACTGAATTTGTAGATGAAACACTGAAATATAAAGTTGCTTTCTAGCAACAACCTTTTCATTAGTTTCAGATCGCTTTAATGTAGAATTATTCAGATGAGTTTTACTTCTTCAGAGATTGTGCATATTGACTGATATTGGTGGACAGAAGCTTGAGTGGCCTTTTATGGTCAACATTTTCTGAATTAGGCAGCTTTGTCATTATTGGTGCATATGTTTTGTTTCATTGCTTACTGGAAAATTATTTAAAACTATAAATGTAAAACTCACTCTAATAATTGGTGCTGTATTATCCAAGGTATATAATTTAATTGTTATATATTATAATTTAATACAATCAGGAAAGTGAATCAAATAATTTTTGCATGATCCTAAAATTATGTGCAAGGGGCCTATGATTTGAAAACAGCTCAAAGGTAAACTTAACCTACCAATGGCCAGATGTATTTTCTTTGAATGTAGGTTTCAATGCTGTTTCAGTGAATGTGAGTTTCAAAGGCAAATGCTAAGCCTGTTTTCATTGTAAGACTATGTTTCTTTGTTTAGCAAGTGTTTATCAGTGTTCATGCTATAAAATTTGAAATAAAAGTTGTAAATTAAATTCAAATATCTGTAATCATTGAAGAAGTAAAGATAAAACAGTATGCACACAGAGTTTTGAACAGTGTTTATGACATCTGGGGAGAAATAGCCAAGTAATGGGACACTTGAATGGCTGATTGGGGGGAGTTGAGTGAGTGGGGCTCTGGGTTTGCACCCCCATGCAAACAATCCAGCGGGCTCCCCTGCTAACATGTAAAGAAGGGGAACAGAAGCAAAGAATAACTGCATAAATAAATAAAACATATCAAACACAAACTATAAAATTTGCAGCAATAAATTGGTAAAATAAAATAACAATAAATCATGATAAATCATGAGCAAGACTGAAAAAATAGGTTTTATGGTTCTTTTAAACTTACTTGATGAGAGAATCCATCATCCACAGAGAAATAACGTTTCAGAAGTGAGATACATGATAGGAAAAATGATGCAACAAGATACATTCTTGGAACCTCCAATAGGTAAAGTATGGGGAAATTCAAAAACCTAGTAATGCTGTAAGAGAAAAGGAACTTCTTCAGTCAGGTTAGACCCAAAGTGCATAGGGCTCAAATCAATAAGACAATATGAGACAGGACTGCCAACCAATAAAGACTAGGCAACATTGTAGTGATAAGTTTAGATCTAGAAATACTTGTAACTAATTTTGGCTGTAGCTTTAGGCATCGGCAGGGCTCAGTTAGATATCCTAACTTTATATTGAAGCAAGTTATTTTGATCACCATAGCATCGTACAGAAAATGCCAAACATCTTCAAAATGCAGAAAGAAGAACATTGAGATAAGAAATTAAATGCATAATGCTACAGCCTACAGCATAAACAGCACTAAGGTTGAAGTATTTATCTGCAGAAGAACTCTGCCAGCTGCTTGCTAGCTTAGTGTTGCATAGGTACCTCTCAAATTATCTGTGGTATGATCCAAATTATTCTTATTAGAGGTAATCTATAATTATCAACCATGGGAAGGGTAAGTCCAATTTATAATGAAATAGGATAGGTTGTTTCAAGCACAAAAAGGGAAATTGCATAGGCTTAAAATGGTCCACAAAGGTAGATAGCATAGTACCTACCTATAAGCCAATAAAGCTACCTATAAAGTTGGTACAGCTGGTTTTAATCTGCTTGCAGGAACTTTTTTTGTTTTGTTTTACTTGTGAATTATGTATGATCCACCTCATTTGACAAAATATTTTGTTTTTTTATTTATTTATTTCATATGTATTTATGATATAAGATTTCTAAGATAGTGCACAACTTACCTTTATTTGATTCTTCATTAGATCTTTAGTGCATAACTGTGCAAGACATTAGTATAGTATGAGATTTTTGGTGGCTGAAATAAATCTGGTACATGACTTCCCAGGGTGTCTCATCTCGATGTTCCTTCTTCAGCATATTGAATAGTTACCAAAACTGATGTTTGGCACTTTCTCTAAGATATTATCATGATCAAAGCAACTTGCTTTGATTTATGAACAGTGCTTATTTCATACATATTTATGGTGCAAAATGCCAAAGATAGTGCACAACTTTTCTTTATTTGTTTCTGTAGTTGCTCTTTTGTTCTTGAGTGTGCAAGACTATGGTATAGTGACAGACTTTTGGTGGGTTATAATACATCTGATGCATGACCTCTGTGGGTGCATCATGCACTTAATATCTCATTTTGACATTCTTCTTTCAGCATTTTGAAGAGTCACCAGTATTGATGTTTGGCATTTTTCTGTACAATGCTATGATGACTAATATAACTTGCTTCACTCTAAAGTTAGAAAGATATTTGGTCTAGTTCTATGTCAGGAAGATCTAGGTTCAGGGAATTACAGAGGAAACCAGTGCATAGAAAGCCAGAAACAAGTCTAGCCAGGGAAGGGAAGGTATTTAATGTGCTCAGTTTTCCTTAAATGGAAACATGATGATTTCACAACAGATGACTCCTGGCCACTAAGTATTAATTGGTTATCTAATACTGGGCTTAAATTTCTAACATTTTCAATAAATATCTGCTTCTACCCACCATAAGGAATGGTTTGGTTTAAAACAGGAGAGATAGAATTTCTTACAGTTTCATGAATGGCTATTACCATTGACTGGGATGTGTGAAACATTAGGTGATTGCTAGTAATCTAAGCTTAGACTGCATTCAACAACTTTCCCATGTAATTCCACAGCAGAAGTGTTTCTAGCTATTCTGGTGCCCAGTGGCATCTCCTGTCTTTCGGCCTCCTCAGCCCTAATTTGAAGACTAAAAAATATAGTTTGTGGTACACAAAGAGTGCTAAAGTGCTGCAGTTCTACAAGCCTGCTCTTTCATTTTAAATTCTTTGCTGTTCCTTTTAAATTGCTACAGTTTATGCCACACATGGAGTGCTAAGTGCTTCAGTTATATAAAAAAAGAAACTTTCCTTTTAAACTGTGGGTACTATAGTTTGTACCACACATGGAGTGCTAAACCACTTAAATTCTTAACAAATAAAAAAAACTTTCCTTTTAAACTGTAGCAAAGGGCTTACTACAATGTTGCAAGCAGCTGCTACAGCTTATGCTTTACATAGATTGCTAAAGCACAAAAAGAAAAAAAAACTGGTTTCATTTCAACTGTAGCAAACTGTTTGCTACAATATATCCAGTAATGCAGTACATCTGCCAATCATGCCTTATGGTACTTTATGCCTGGAACAGCTGCTCCTAGCTATACTACTGTTCCACAGTAGCTATTATATCCCGAAGGAAGGAGAGGTAAAGCTGGGAATCATCATTACAGTAATTATATGGAAAACCTGTTTCCCAGTTAGTTCTTCCAGTAGAACCATATGCAGATTGAACAACAAAAGAACTTCAACACAAACACTGCTTGTTAATGGGTGTGGACTTAGGAGAAGAGGTGCTTATCCCAGATATAATCACCTGAGTATGTCCCACAAGGTAGGAGAAAAATGAGTTCAGGACATTTCTCATAGCCCCACAATGAGTGTACATTGTCCAAATGGATTTTGTGGTCCTCTACATCAAAAACTGAAAAGAGGGAGAGAGAGATTGAAAGAAATCAAGGAGTACCTATATATAATAATGTCATTCAGAGGTCATGGAGAACCCATGTGATGGCTGTCTCTGTTCTTAGCCTGCAATGAAAACCGGACAGAACTGGATTATGAGCTTGTCAACAGTGCAGGAAAGAATTAGCTGAGTTAAGAATATTTTCAAAAATCTTATCAACACATGGAAGAGTATTGATACAGTGTTAGCTATTAAGACCATTGAGCTCTAAACTAGACTTCAGCAAAATAGGGCTCACCAAGACATGTTGAAATCAAATGGAATGTATTCCACACATGATGAAGAAAAATCAGTTTGATAAATCATATCACTATGCACTTTAAGGAAGGCAAGAATCATGCTTGAAAGGCATGGGTCTATGTCACAGATTGATCATACTTTAAAAATGAGGGAAAATGTATTAAAGCTCACAGCATTTCCATGAAACAGTCCCTCAATGAGTACCACAATATCCCACAGAGCATATTACAGGTGATGATCTCCACTTTGATGCCAGCTTAGCTTAGCTGCAAAGAACTCAGCAAATTGATTTTCTGGATCTATATTAGATGAACGAATGATCAAAATGTCAAGTACAACATGCTCAACACACTTTGATTGATTGTTCATCTAATTGAACACTGAAAATGCTGAAAACTGGAGTTGCAAAAAGTTTTAGTTGGCCATGTAGTGAGTGTAGCTTGTGATGTAAAGACGCTACACTGTCTGGAATGGCTAGGTAAGCAAATTCTGTACTTGTGTTTGTATGTTGCTATTACCAGGAAATTGCCCTTTCCCTAATGTACAGCGATCTCGGAGTTGGTATACATAGTTAGGGGTGGGTGGGGGCACAGCCCCCCACATCAGGGGATGTGGGGGGTGAAGCCCCCCACTTTCTTTTAAAAGCAGAAGAGTGGGTTTAGGTTTTAAAGTTGTTGAATGATGTGAGCATGAAGGGGGGGTTATATGTATTAGTTGTATGTGTGTGCGTTGCATGTTAGTATAGGGAAGGTACAGGACAAACAAAACTTTTCGGCATTTTCAGAGTTTGATTAGATGAACACTCGATCAAAATGTGTCCAGCATGTTGTACTCAACATTTTGATCATTCATTCATCTAATATAGACCCAATTTTCTGTGGTTGATGACAACTAAGGAATTTGGAATAGCTTGAGGCACAATGTTTCAAGCTGTCTTATTTTAATTTACTTGTCAGAAATGCTGCTCTTTCAGTTTTTCATTTCATCAATGAGAAAATCAGAACAGTTTACAAAAGATAAAAAAAAATGCATGCGATTTCTTGGTGTGATACAGTAGGCTAGATTTGTTAACAACTGCATTAAGTGCTGCTATCATGTTAGCAGGGTGTCAAGCACACAATAGCATGTTATTTACTATTCATTAAATGGCTGTACACATCATGTAGAGCCTCAAAAAGTGAAATGTCAGAATATGCTAATGAAAGCATCAAGAGCCGAATTACATGCCAATTAACCATTTCAACATTTCAGAGCTTTTAAGGAATGTATAACGCAATCATGTACACTCAGTGCTCACTTTTGCCCTGTACCCCAAACTCCTTTGCAATACAGACATGATTAAACTTAAAAACATGTTAGGGGGTGCTGCTGCTATTATTATGCTGTATGTGCAACAGGCCTTAAATCAAAGTGCTGCTGCTTCTACCAAACCTTGGGGAAGAAGAAGGGTGTTTAGACCATATCTGACTTATCACAAACTGCATGGCACAGAAATTCCAGAGTGATACAGGGTGGACAGGGAAATACCAGAGGAACTTTTCAACCTCTGCTGAACTCACCTCAGGCCCCAGGGAAATCACGTAGAACCTATCCCAGTTTAAACAAAGGTATGTGCAACATTACAAATACTAGCTACTGGTTCTTTCCAAAGACCCAAAGAGGATATATTAGGGGTATATCAGTTATCAGCCTCTAGAATATTACATTAGTTTTTAAACATAATGCTACAATATTTGAGGGAATCACATCTGTTTCCCATGCACCCCACATGAAAAAGCAAGAATGATGCAGGAATGTTATGCAATAGCATACTTCCTGAAGTGTTGGGGGGGCTAGGGCATAGATTGCACACACATAGAAATAAAAGCTCCACCCAGTGAACAGGGAAGGAGATACATTAACAGAAAACGATACCACTGTATAAACTGTCAGGTTGTCTGTAATACCCAAGGGAACATCTACAATGTCTGTGCAGGTAATCCAGGCAGTTTTCATAACTCTTACATGTGGCACACCTGTGAACTGTACACAAGGTTTTCTATGGGTGGCTTTTCACAAGGGCATCTAGTGGGAAATGCAGGCTATGCACTGGATCCCTGGCTTGTGACACCCATGAGAAACCCACACAATAAGCAAGGATACAACAAAGCCCATACTCAAACTAGGAATATCATGCAGCATGTGTTTGGATTGCTCAGATCAAGGTTTTACTGTATAGAAACATCTGGAGGTGCTCTTCAGTCCAGTCCAGGCATCTGCCCAAGTATTCATAGTTTGTGCCATGTTTCACAATATAATTCTCAGGAAACAGCTTCAACAATGACAGCAATGGGCAGGACCACACTTTCAAGGACTACAGGCAAAGCCAGCATCAGCAGCATGTACAGATGAGGATTTTTAGGGAGACTCACCAGTTGCAGATGTGCTGGCAGATGGAGACATGCATAATACACCCTGGTTCTGGCTAAGAGGCAAAGGATAGTACACACATACATACACTCACTACCTAGCTAAAATCCTAACATCCCACACACATACAAATATGAGATAAGTTACCTATCAAACTCCACAGCCTTTACTTAACTATATAATGGCTGTGTTCTGCTAGTAGCAACAGGGACAACTCCAAGGGGACAATTTGTACCTGCAGTAATGACAAGGTAAAGTGTGGAACCTGTAAGGAAAAACATTATATAACCAAGTAAGCTCACATATAAAATATGTATATGCCCGGAAGCAGAGCATTTGTATGAGGTGCACACTTATGTCAAAAATAACTTAGATGACCAATGTTTTCAATATATGGCTATATATTCTGTCTAATACTGTGCATCAAGAATTTCACTTGACCACTGTCTATATACCATGGAACATGTCAATTATGCCATTATTTGCACAAGTATAGCAAATAGCAAGATAGAAATACTTACTTCTTTGACTGATTTACTTATAATATTAACTGAATTGCAATGAGATTTAACAATTACATAAACAATAATTCACAAATGAGTATAAACAAAAAAATCAAAACATTTTCTTCTGCAATGCATAATGATACATGCAAGACTGCAAGTAAGCAAACAGTAGCTATCCACTGTGTGCATCACACATATATGCAACACTAAGTCAGAAAGACATGTGCAAAGCCAGGGCACAGCCATCATCATTGCACAAGGTGGTTGGAGGGGGTAGCAGGAGGGCAAGGTTGACACCAAAAAAGTGAGTATAAGTGAGTAAGAAACATGTATATTTATTAAAGTATACAGTAGTCAGGGCCAGTAACAAGAGATGTATAGTAATTAACAGTACTGTTTAGATTGTGTGTGTGTGTGTGTGTGTGTGTGTGTGTGTGTGTGTGTGTGTGTGTGTGTGTGTGTGTGTGTGTGTGTGTGTGTGTGTGTGTGTGTGTGTGTGAGTGTGTGTGTGTGTGCTTGTGTGCGTGTGCATGAGCACACATGTGTGTGTGAGTGTGTGTATGAATATGATCAAGCAATGTGCCTTTCACATATGTCTGGTGGCACCTAATGACGCATCAACATCAGGAAAAAGGTAGATTGCACCTCTACCAACCCTCTTATGTGGCATCTAAACCTTGTAATGCCTAAAGGAAAATTCAAGCCCATCTGCAATAGGAGTAAGCACACTACCCTGATCAGCTGTGTCACCATCAACCTATCCTATATCAGTGGGCTCCAAAATATAGCAAAGGGATGTGGGAACTACAATTTCAGTGTCAGACTGACCCTCAGCTTCCCCACACAGTGGCATCACAACTACCATCATCATCACCATGATAGTTTACCAACACTCTGACACCAGGTGGTAGGAGTTTTACATTGCCACTGTCAGGATCATCTAGGATAACAAGCAATAAACACAACAAAAAGAGAAATAAGGAATGAAAATTATCAAAGCTTTGTTATGCAAAAGGTGTGTTAAACTATAATAGCTGCTAAAGCAACACAAATATTAGCTGCTAAAACAAAACAAGTATTAGTCTCTGTTAGACCTAAATCTACATTATATACATTAATAACAATACAAAGGTATGCTTACCATGTGCAGGTAGCCTTGTAGACAGCAGTCTAGATGTCCCTATATGTATGGAAGGGAGAGGGAAAAAAACCGATAAGTATTACAATGCAAATGAAAAAAGAAATGGAGAATAATCCCCTTTACGTGGACAGATTAGGAATAATCTCATACAAAAATCTAAGGACCAGTTGAATTCCACCCCACAACATTCTCCTCTATCTCTCTTGCACTATGTCATGTAAGTCACTTATTGCTGGCTCTAGATATATCAGACATATAAGATATACACATGTAAAGATATACATAGAATACAGTTTTTATTTTTATTTTGCATACCTGGAAGTTTTGCCTGAGATACTCTGGGTCTGTTGTTCACATCAGCACCAACATCAAGGATTATGTGTGAACTCTCTTCTGTACTAGCTAGAGCACTGACAGTGGACTGGAACTCTTCTGTTTCAGTCAGTGGTGGTTTGGTAGCAGGAGCACTCCCTGTAGCCACCTGTTCCCTGGCAACTGCAATCACCTTAAGGTGGGCAGAGGTGATCATATCACTTGCACTGTGTCATATCTGGGAATAAGTTCTTTCATGCCCTCTGACAGCATTTATGTTGTCAAAGACCTGCTGCCATATCCTATCTCAGACAGGTTTGTCTTTTCTACCTTATCCTAAGAGAACATTTCCATGGTAGTGGAAGGTCTGGATAATGACCTTATTTTCTGCATTGATGAATTGCATCCTGTGAGGCACACACGTCTTGGGTGTCATATCCCCGTCTGAGATGAAACAGAAACACATACAAAATTAAATGTATAATACACAGACAGGATGGCTGTGAACTCAGTTACATATGAATGCATGCATCTATTATGCACACAATAATTGAAAAGGTAATACCTCTGACTACACACAAGTTAAGACACTCCCCCTACAAAATTCATAAAATAACAATTATAACAATTCTGTAATGTGGGCAACAGTTGAGTAATACATTACATAATTAAAAATACTAATTTACAATGTACAAGCAGATATGGAGAAAACAATTATAGTGCTATGTCCACTAGTGTAGAGGTCAGCCATGTAGATATCATACCCTTAACATATTGTTTGGGCCACACATGTAAAAATACCTGTTCATGCTATGAAGTTTTAGTATGCTGTTCTGCAATAACTGTTCAAATTCAGAGAAAATAAAACCTACACAATTATGTCAAGTAGCATTCTTTACCAAATTTTGTAATATAGAAAAATAACTGATTTACATGAGCTATGCCAACAGTAAATGATAAAGAAAATGCAGGCAGATAAACTAGTAGCTGTATTGGGCATTGCAATCCATCCTTAATGTTAAACTAAATGTATTATGCAAAAAATAGCAACATGCCTTGTCAAGAAAACAGGTTAGAAAGTAGATAAATCTCTTCAAAATGTATTTATCTCTGGATCCAAACAATATCCACACTATGATACAACTTCCTTAGCTACACAGTTACCTTTATACAGTGCAGAATCAGCCCTTTAAACATTATGAATATGCAAATGAGGTGTTAAATCAACATTCCTGAATACCACAATTTGCACTAAATGCAGGGAAGGTAAACATGATGCGAGAAGTTACATGATTGCATGCACACATCTTAGCACTGCAAGAATGTATCTTGAGTTGTCAATGATTAATCTGACTGCAGAAACAATCACAGTTTCCCCTATTTGATGTACACTTACTGAGTGTGTGTCAGGGAGATTAGACGTATCAAAAAGTGTGAAAGCACAGCAACATTCCTAACATTCAAATGTTTTTATAACCACAGTTCCTGCACCTTACTAAGAAATGTTATGCATATTCAAGGGAGTGCATTATTCACTGATACACATACCATAAGCAATAAAAATGAGATATCATTGCTCTTAGAAAAGCACAGATAAGGGAATAAGGTACCTAAATACAGACAGCAATACAGCTGGTGTGTTTGCAGTGTTTGTTTAATATTGTGTGGGCATTGTGTGGACATATGGGTTTCCTAACTGTTACCGATATCACACTTATCTAGGCATTTACTAGCAAATGAGAAAGGACAGCTTTCATAATTTATTTTGTGCTTTTAATGTGACTTGATACAATTTCACATATTTGAGTACATCTAAATACATTTTCAACTTGCTACTATATGTCTTTGCCTGTAGAAAATATTGGAAATAATCTGAAATGATTGTTCTTAATACCCTAGTTTGATGGTTCAAATACATACAGGTTGCTGTTGCAAGACAAAAAGTTGAGGAAACATCAGAAATGTACATTTAAAATACTTGTTTCAAAATGTGTTTTTTTTTCTTTTATTCTTTGGACTCCATTTGGCACTGCACTCCATTGACTGGCGGTAGTCAGGAGCAGTGAATGTCAGTTCATTTCCTAAGGTAAAAAAAGATTAATTTAATTAGGAATCTCAACTGTAGCACAATTGAGATTGGCATTGTTGTGCTTTTCTCAGCACCCTGGATAGTACTGAGTGAAGAAATTCAAACTGTCACATACATATCTCTGTGGCATAAGGTGTAAATGAAGTGAGCTTAGAGAAATGGAATAGGTGATGCAGGGTTTGAAGCCTGTTTAAAGTTCATTTTACTGAGGAGATGATAATACTTATTGACACTTGTTTTGATGTATGAATGTGTTGAGGTGGGAAACTCAAGCAATCTCAGTATTCAGTAAACTTGACAGACAGATATGTCATTTACAATTATGTCACTATTAATTGTGTGTGCTGTGTGAAAAATGAAAGCATTTCTGCTGTTTCCTCTCTTTTCCATTACCATGGCATTACCTAAAGTCCTGATATTGTGAGACGTAAATGATAGTAGTGATGTGGCAAGGAGATGTGAGAAGGCTGAATGTGTCAGTGTAATGCACTAGTACCTCTGCTCATTGATAGATATGCAGTTTGATTCATTTTGTGTTCCTTTAAATTGTTATCCAAACAATTTTTGCAAATTATTTTGTTATTGCCTAATGCATTTACTTGCTACTTAGTGCACAATCAAGTTTCATGGCTTAAGGAAAATGTGGAAATTTTAACTTGGCTTGCATTCAGTAGTGCAAATAAGCCTGGAATTGGTGCATGGCCATCAGCACCCCGGACAGTAATGACTGCAGATAATGCAACTGGCAGATGTCCAACTCTGTGATAGAAGGTAAAAATGAAGTGAATTGAGAGAACAAGACTGAGATTGCAGCATCCAAATACTGTTTAGGGTAATATTTCAATTATTCTAAACAAGCTCAAGCAGGCAATATGTCTGCTGTGCGATCCAGGAACAGCCTGCACGGGTGTGCACGAGCACTCCTGCACTAATCCTGCACGGACGAATCCCTTGTATGCAAATCACCCCATTTTCAGAAGAAATATATGCAAATGAGGTGATTTTGCAATCCAGGAAGCTTTCAACTGTCCGTGCAGAACTAGTGCTATCTGCAGAAATGCACTTGGTTAGTAACGGAG
Organism: Protopterus annectens; assembly: GCF_019279795.1. Taxonomy (NCBI): domain Eukaryota; kingdom Metazoa; phylum Chordata; order Ceratodontiformes; family Protopteridae; genus Protopterus; species Protopterus annectens. The sequence goes on from NC_056731.1 coordinate 519,078,493, forward strand.
TACATTTCTGCAAAATCAAAAACGGAGCTGTGACAGCTACAAATAAAGGCTGCATATCATGTAGTAAGCATGGCAATGGCCAAGTATAAGGCCATTGGCATTGCAAACATAAAAAAAATCAACTTTTAATTTTTTTAGCCAATCTCAGCTGTTTAAGCATAGGGCAGCGGCGTCAAATGGGATCGGGGGAAAATAACAAAATGAACCTAAATTAAGCATTCTAACTAAAATCAGTATTCTGCCATGCAAGTGAATGGCAGGCAGAAGAAAACATGGCCAATGAGTAGTGGTTGCTAAGGGGCGAGGCTCAGTTTGAGACATGTAACTATGTATTAGCAGGCAATCCTATGCAAATGAGGGGAAGGATAGTGAATCCCAATTTTTTCCAGCATGTGAGTCAGGTCCCAACGGTGTAAGAGTGTAGGAATAGCTTGGTGCAAGCCTAGGAGTTAGGTTACATCATGGGGGGTGTCAGGCATACTGTAAGCAGATTGGAACCCTGTGACTCGGGTTTGCTCCTACTTAGCACAGCTAAGCTAGGGGGTGTGTCTAAACCTGCCTAGCACTCTTCACAAAGCCTAAGCGGGTGTGTGTGCCACACACCGGGTTTTACAGGAATAAAAAAGAAGTTAAACCTGGAAATAGCAGCAGTGTGCACATTTGAACACTCTGTGCGGCGCACACACGGACTTAAACATGAAGGCAATGGGAAGGGAAAACAGCAGTAGGAAGGTAATCAAGGAGAACTAGCATAGCTCGCAGGTGAAATGTATCAGAATCAGCCAATTACACAGGCAGCAGACCAGACCAGCCCAGGACACTACTATAAACTATGCAAACACCTACCCCTCTGGTTTTTCCCACACTTTACACCACCGGCATATACAAGCGGGGAAATTTTAATAAACAAACCTAAAAAAATGAGAAGGGCTGCAGCAAGCAACATAGAAAGACATGTGCAAGAGGCTGAGTGTGGTGAGGATGTGAATGCTGCCGATCAACCCAAAGTAAGGAGATGGAGGAGAGTGTACAGACCCAGGGTAACCTACCAGGGCCTACTCTACATGGGCTGGAGATAGTGGAGCACTATAAGGTGGACAGAGACCTCCTACAACAAATTGTTGAGCTGTGCCGGGCACACCTGGCACGCCAAACTGACCGAGGGGAACCCATCCCAGTGGATACCAAGGTATGTGTAGGCCTAGGAACACTAGCCACAGGTACCTCCCAAAGCTCAACTGGGGATATCATGCAGATCTCACAGGCATCCAGAGTATTCCACCAGTTCCTGGATGCCATGTCAGCACATGCCAGTGAGCACGTATATTTCCTCAACACTCGTAAGGTGTTGGCCAGCAATATGTGTCTCTTCCACCAAATAGCATAATACCCTGAGGTAGTGGGTGCTATAGACTGCACGCACATATGCATCAAAGCACTACCTGGTGATCAGGGTAGGGCCTACATGAACCGCAGGAGAATCCCCTCCATCAACTGCCAGGTTGTCTGTGATTCCCAGGGCATTTTAATGAATGTGTGTGCTGGCTGCCCTGGAAGCTATGACGATACCCACATATGGCATCTGACGCAGCTGTACCAGAGATTTGCTGATGGGGACATCCCCTACGGTAACCTAGTGGGGGATGCTGGTTACACACTGGAGCCCTGGCTGATGACATCCATCAGAAATGCACACACACCTGAACAAGAATGCCATAATGAGGCACTCACACAGACCGGACCTATAATACAATGTGTGTTTGGGATGTTCAGGTCATGGCTCAGGTGTCTGGACACATCTGGTGGAGCCTTGTAGTACTCACCAGCTACATGTACCCAAATTGTTATGGTATGTGCCATGCTACACAATATGGTCCTATGGAAACAGCTGCAGCAGGAACAGCATGGGGCAGGGCCACACAGCCCGCCACCAATGCCAAGGCCTGCACAGAGTGACTCAGAAGAGGAACAACTTGAGCCTGCCCAACTAGGCAGATGGAGGCATGCCCAGTTTTCCGAGGCTGCGGCAAAGAGACAACGCATAGCACATACACTGGCACAGTAGGGACCCAGGGAATGACACCTCTCTCTGACTCACACATACAGTAAAAGGGATGCCAAACATGACACTACCTGTGCTCAACCATGTATAGGGAGTGTACTATGTGCATCTGAAATAGGCAGCCCTCCAGCACCATCCACAAGTCTGGCACACCTTCAAGGTAAGTCAATCAATCTACCAATTCCCAAATGGAGTAGAATGTGTCGTTACCTGTATCTATGGTATGGATGTGAGCATGCAAGGGAATTGGGTGGCTGAATGAGATAATGTGCTGGCAGCCAACAGTAGACACCCATAGTGGCACCATGACATCTGTAACACATACTGGACTCACTATAGTAGCCAGTACTATTCAGGATGACAAAACCCACAGCAGGAAATGTGCTGAGCAACATGTGTGTCCATATGACACACACATGCCAGACAGGGTGGTTCACATACCCAACAACAATCTCAGCCAGCAGGACAGGTGTAGACAAACACAAACAGAGCCTGTGCTATGGCTCCTGAATGATGGCTATGGTTACCCCCTAGGCCTACACAGACAGACTACAGCATTTCAGGCAGTGGGATGTTAGTTCTGAAGGGTAGGAATCCAGACACTAATATGTAAGGCAACCAAAGCTATGATCTGTAGTACACTGGTATGCCTCTAGTCAGCATGATAGGTAAGAATACAGAATAAAATGGAGTACCTGGCATATCAGTACACTCATAGCAAATGTGTACAAGTGTCAGGTGTGCCCCCATCCAACGTAGTAATGTAATAACAGTCAGGTGTGCCCCCCATTCCTGTGTAGAAATGTAGAAATAGTCAGGTGTGCCCCCCCTGCTATGCAGGAATGTAGTAACAGTCAATGCCAAATGATTGAGGGATACCCTGCAGAGACAGCATGCTACCTTTTGGTGTACAACACAAAGGTCAGCACTGCAGTACAAACTACCTGGACTCAATCCACACATTCAATACAGACAGCCATACTGAGCATGCTCACACACTTAGAGAAATGAAGGCAATGTCAGAAAACAATGTCAGTCAACAACATACTGAAAGGTCATACTGGGCATGCTCACACACTTAAACACAAGAAGGTCATGTCTGCAAACACCAGTGGACCAGTTATATCTGGCATCGCAGTTGTTAGTGCAAGCACTCATCAATATGCACCACTCATGCCTTGCACACACAGCGGATAGGAATACAGACATATATGTCAGGACAACACACTATAATAAGCCAAAGGTAGATGTACATAGATGTGTGGAAGAGGGTGATTGTGACAAGGAGCCATCCAGGCCTGTCCCACCCAGCACACAGCCAAAGGGCCCCAAACACATGAGGTTCAGATGTCACTCACTGCAGGTACTAGCCACCAGTATCTGACAGCATTACAGACTATGTGGTGCAAGTGCCAACTGTGCAACATGACTGTACAAAGAAGTAGTCATCTAGCAGCTGTATACACATACCTGTGAAATATGACTCTGTGTGTTCCCTCATGTGGCTTGTCAACCCCTAGATGAATGGGTTATGGCCCATGCACACACACACTGCCCTCCCCATAGTCCTACTATGACAAGCCTGATGAGGTTATCCATTGTGAAATACACCCTTGGGAAGATTGTAACCCAGTAATCTCCATAGCACATGCCAGAACTGCATACTGCTGTAGTGTGATTTACAACTCTGGTAAGGTTCCATCCCCACCCATGGCAGTTATGGATATTTTGTGTGTGTTTCAATGTCTGAGTATGGAGCAATGCATTATAGGCTAGTCACACTCAGTACATTTCAAATGACCTACTTTGGCAATCCTGCTGATGTCATTCATTGTGATATACACCTTTGGGGAAGGAGTACTCCAGTAATCTCTGTGGTGCATACTATAACTGCGTAGTGCTGCAGTGTAATAAACTAGTTAGGTAGGGGTTCTACTCCCAGACATGATGTGTGTGTGTGTGTGTGTGTGTGTGTGTGTGTGTGTGTGTGTGTGTGTGTGTGTGTGTGTGTGTGTGTGTCTGTAACTTGTATCCTGTGTGTTGGTGAGTGCGAGTGTGTGACACCTGTGGAGTGGGTTTTGCATATTTCTTATATGGTGGCCCTACTATATATCACAATCTCCACCATACAGGGATAACAGATGTGAAATAGCTGAGAGGCTGGGGTGCAAAGCCATACCTATACATGTGACATCAAGGCCAGGCAATCACAGTTAGCAACCCTAGTATTAACCAGAGCACACTCTCAACCCATGTCTCTCACACACACACACACACACACACACACACACACACACACACACACACACACACACACACACACACACACTCACATGCCTAGGCAACAGCCAATACGTTGGTAGTACACTGCATACTGGCCACTGATAGTAACTATGGAGTGATATCTGTGGGCTACAGAGGGCATGGCACCCTGTTCATCTGTCCAGTATGCATGTACATGCAGACAGTGCACCTTCCCCATGTTCCCCAATGGACACCTGCAACACCTGTGGTGCCATCACATATGACCCACAAAGGACATACTATGCCTGACAACATGCCCTGTATGGACAGATGCCACTGACACCAGGGAATGCCATTAGCATGGTATCAATGTAGGTGCAGGGTAAACCTGCTGCCCATTACCAGTTCCCACCACAGGTGGGTAAGACTGGCACATCTGATGATAATCTGTATTCACAACATGAGCCAGACATCCCAGGTACAGTTCCACATGTCACTGTACATGCATGCGGGAGGTGTGCACATCCCGGATACCATCCATGTCATGGACTAAGGAACACATACATGGCAAGCGATGCATAGCATTGGCCACACACAACAGTCACCCAGGTGACTGGATGAGGGATACAATATCTACCTGTGTGGGAAAATGCAGAAACTACAGCCCTGAACCACAATGCAGACCATTGTCATGTGGCCTGATGCCAAGGTTTACCTATCTCGTAGCCTTGTATACACATCTGGCACAGTCGACCACCACACACCCGTGCAGACATGCACCTATGCATGTCAGTACTGGCACCCTGTGTGTTTGTGTGTGTGTCGTATGATGCGTATGATCACATCTACACTCTCTACAACCCCCCATTGGCATACTGAATCATGCTGTCTGTCAGACACTTCCCCATACCCTTTGCCCATACAACCTTCGTATGACCCGTGTGGTGCATGTGATACCTGCACAGTGATGTGTTGTGGCAATTCACTACTGATGAGTTGTAATCCTGGCCCTGCCAAGTGTGTCGATCTGTGTGCATCCCTGTGAGAGTGTGGCTGTGCTGACGCTGGCACCTGTTCATGTGGACAGGCACATGTACATCACCTACTGTATAGCTATCATATCCCTGTTACAGATGTCACTTACCACCACATATATGTTTTGAGGGCTCCACAACAGGTAGCCCATGTGGAGCATCCAATAACTCCATAGAACTGTGATAGCACTACATAGTCATCAGGGGTTTGATACCCTGTGCTGGTAGGTGTGTGACACAACAATGCTTAAGTTTTACTCTCTCACCCCTCCCTGACTTGTCTTTGCCTCTGTCTGCCTCTATCACTCCCTCTCTGGGGGGATGTGGATACCTACACCTGCTTTGCTTAGGCAGCAGCATGTGTATTTTAAGTGACGTTCATGATCAGCTGATGCTCTCTGCACAACTTGCAGCCCTTCCCTAGCTGATTGCATGTGGAAAAGCTGTGGTAACATTCCCATAGCCAATTGCATGGAAACACATTCCAATATCTAGGAACATCATGTTGGTGTTGGTCATTTTCATTCACTGTGAGCAGGAACTAGATCTGTTGCTTGGCAAACAGCATCTCAGATGGATTGGGGATTTACCTCTAACAACATACACTGTGGAAACAAGGCAACACACAGGAGGGGGATGTGCCTGACCTGACTACAGACTGTAAGTGCTGCTATACTGCATTTGGAGTAATGTTGGTTTAACAGGGTGTGTGTGGATATGGCTGTCCTACATGTCTCAATACCTGCCATGTCAGTTCTATGTTTGAGGAATCCCCATCTGCAGGGCCATCTGCAGACTGGGCAGTGTGTTATGCCTTTGTGTTCATGTGTTACCCACAGAGCATCTGTCTGTGGACTGCAGAAAGTAGTGTGAGGATTGCAGTCTGTAGATGGTGATAACCATGACAGTTACTGACTTCATATCCCTCATAGGACATAAGTTGCAACCAACCCTGTTACAACAGTAAATGTAGGAGGTTATCACAGCAACATGTCAATATTGGCCCTGTGTATGTGCTTCAAGCCACAACTCTGTCAACCTTTGTACATATGTTGTGCATGAAGAGGTGCATATGTGCTGTACACCATAATTAGTGTCATCATATCTGATAACGAGCCAGTAAGATATCAGACTGCTACACATGTTATGTACAGCAGGGGTTATATTTGATGACATAACTTGGACATTCTGTGGATGTTTGTACAGTACTGAGGTCTGTGTACTTATGGTGAATGTTGACAGTGTATGTATTGTTAATATGTACTTTAGCCTGTGTACAGACTTTGGTAGATGTCATTGTACTAGGTCCCATCCTATCTGATGTTACATACTGCTCCACTGTATGGTACTGTATTGGCTTACATGTTTGTAGGGCCATACACACACACATGTCCCATACCACAGACAGCCATCAGACCAAACTGTGTAGTAGCCCAGTATATGTAGGGTCAGTCTGTGAGTGGCACATATGAGGATGGTGTCGAACAGATAGCCCATATACTGTAATAATATGCTAGCTTAACATATGTGGCTGTGGCTGTGTTCACAATGGTTGTGGTTATGCACTTTCATACGGGTGTATCTTACCCTGTGCTGTAACATGCCTGTAGAGCCTCTATATATGCAGGTACATGTTCATTCCCCCATAGGAGATGTAGGCCAGTGTTGAGCCATTCTGCCTGTAGCCTGCACAGTGCACTGTTACATGCCTAGCAGCTTAGTGTACTTACCCAGTGAGATGTCATGTGCAGACACTTGCCAGATGTACTGCTGCCGGGCCTCTCTTAACAGTCATGTATGTCAGACAGATCAGTGGGATGCTATACAGATGTATGTCAATATCTAGTGGGTAGTATGTGGCCATGGCACCCCTGTACCTGTGGTTATTATGTGTCAGGCCAGACAGGGGTGTGTGAATGCATAATGTTTGGTGGCAAATGTATACCAGTCATTATGTGTTATAGCCATACACATGCCTGTCAACATCCATTTTGTCAGGCATGGTACACATCTTTTGCACTAAGAGGTTATGTGTATACCTCTGGACTGTACAGCGTGTGTCAGAATGTCCACATATATTGGCCAATACCTCTGCTGCAGTCCACAGGGGCATTACGTGCTAGCAGCGGGACTGTACTATGATGTCCTTAGGATGTCTGTCAATAGCCAATGGCACACATGTGATAAGCAGATGTGACCTTCCACACACTGCATGTCTGTGAAGACAATCCCAATTACAGTAGCATTAGTCTACTAATATACCTGCTATACGTACCTGACCTCCCCTTGCACTATGACTTTGGGACTGTAGAGGCCGTGGTAGGGCTACACTCCATTTCGAGGACATATGGTGAAAATATATATGCATACACTTATCTAGATATCTATATATATATATATATATATATATACATATATATATATATTACACATGTGTAGTACTTCCAGTTACAGGTGCTAGACCTGGGGTGTATTTCTAACTTCCATGCACTAGTCCAGGTTTCTCTTGAATAGGGTTAGGGAAAAGCTTTGCTGCATACAGATGGGAAACCTGTTCCAGAAAAGGGGAATTCTCTAAGTCTAAGACATATACCTGTCTGTCCTTCTAATGTGTGAAATTCCTAGGTCAGGTAATTCTGGTGCTATTTGTTTTGCAGATACCCAACAAGGTCCATCAGAGTGGGATCCAAGGATGCCTTGTATGCCATGCACAGATCATCTCTCAACATTCTGTAGGAAAAATAATATAGAGACAGGGCTTTGAGGGGATCTTCACAGGACAATCAGTTTACTTTTGTATTCTTTTTGTGAGTAACATGCAACATTCATGCTGAGGAAGAATTTTATGATTATCTTTAAAATATTAAAAATCACATTTTAAACTGTTATTATGTAATCTGCAACTGGAATGCAGATGCTCCATATCCAGACACTTTCCTTGCAGTCTTGCCAAATAAGTGAATTCTTCAGATTTGATCTGAACTGGCTGGAGAAAGAGCTTGCTAAACAACATTTCTGTTGCTGGTTTTCTGATTATAATTCAAAATACTTTATACAAGCTACGTTCTGCAACATAATTATCAATGGGGTATGATTTTATTATAGTATGTCATTGTTTCTTGTGTCTGTTATTAACAATATTTTTCAACGTATGTACGGTAGCAAAACAAATCGCTGACTGACCATTTTGAAGTCAAGGTCACTTCAGAGCTGCCCCTCCCCAATAAAGGCTTGTTGTCAGAAAGTGATGTTAAGCCTCTCGTTAGAAAAAGCAGAGTTGGCTTTCAAATGAATACATGCTATGTTTCACACTGACTCATCTATAATTTTATTTATTTTATTTATTTTACATTTGTTGACCGGGCTAGTCTAGCTGGATATATTTCCATTTTCAGTAGAAGCCCGGGGAGAAAAGCTCCACATAGAACATAACAATGAGACGTACTATTAATAAACACAAAGAATAAAAGTAAGACAACATTAGTAATAAAACAAATACAAATTGATAATAATAAACTTGGTGATAAAATTCACAAAAAGTAAGGCACACCATCATTAAAAGTCCTGACTAGAGATAGGACAGTTTCAAGGGCTTCTTAATAATTACAAACAGGCTATGCCATATGGCTCCTACTACAATAAGAAATAAAAAAAAGTGGGAGGAGAAGAAGGAGGAAACAAGTAATGTAAGCAGATAGGGAAGAGATAGAAGTCAAGAAATGAGAGAAGAAAGAAAGACAAACATGAGGATATGGGAGCGGTAAGAGAAATAGGTCAGAACATAGAGTGACTTCAAGGGAAAGGAAAGCTATATGCTAGATATTAAGCACAAGGTGAGGTTAAAGGTCAGGAGAGGGGGGGAGTTAGTCAGGTGTACTACATGAGCAAAGCCAGTGATTTTGGAAGTACAGTTTGATTTGTTGTTTGAAGAGGGGTAGGGATGTGATTAGTGTTATATCCCTAGGTAGTAAATTCCATACTTGGCCTATACTATAAAGTGCAGAACACTGAGCCTTGAGCAGTGCAAACAGCCTGCAGAGCTTGAAGGGACAGTAAAAAAATACAAAGGCCTTAGCTGTACCAGTGTTCATCATTTTTTAAATATCATGTGAAAACATTCACTTTTAACACTAAACCACAAATATGGAATACAAAGGTAGGTCTCATGTTTCCATTAAGTGTAAGCAAACATAAAAAATAAAATAATAATTTAAAACCTGTACTTATTTATTTAAATTAAAAAGTAATGATTTAATGACCTCCCCCTAAGAAACTTAGCCCTGCCACCCTTAGATGTTTTCCTCAGTGGAATGTTGCCATAAATTCTTTCAGAGATATGCAGACCAGACCCAGTCTAATGGACAAGCATGTTACTGCAAATGAATCATTTTACTATACCGGTGCCTAATTTCCCCTATTCCTGTTTTGTCATTGAGATGAAGCTGCAGCACTGACAGTATTAAATCAGTATGCCCTGCTCTTCATCTCTGGTTTTCTTCCTCCCCCATCCACTTACCCAATTAACCTTCTCTACACTCTTCCCCCTTATAGCACTAGTATATCATCCCCTTTGAGAGGCATTTAACTGCATAAACTCCACACTATTCTGCCACCTGCAAATTGTCCACATCTGACTCATGCTTGATTGTAATTGTCTACAGTGTTGCTCTTTATCAGCTCTGCATCATTAACTCCCCAATACTCCAGTATCTGATTAAGCCTACTTCAGCAGGTTCTGAGATGCACAACATTGTGCTACTAATCACTGTAGTTACCATAAACTTGAGTGGAAGCTCCATTCCTATGCTTTCTATACAAACAAGTATGACCAGTAACTGATTTTTGAGACATACATTACATTTTAATCTCAGCTCCTGTGAAGCCAATATCACTCACATCACAGACCCAAATCTATGCTTGGAATGTGATCTCTCACATTACCCATGAAAGAGGCCTGCTGGCTAAATGAGCTCTAGCTAAACAACAAAATTAATCTGACTGAAGGCAATTTTTTTGTCCACTGTTAGTGCTTCATGGCCAAGTCTAGGGAACAGGATGAAAGCTTATTTTTAATGCAACCCCATTTATTGTTGGTCTGTGAGCTGCTGTCCTGCTTTATCAGTAAATGCCCAACTCCCAGAATCCTAGCCAACCCTAAACTACATGATGACTTGTGATACTGCAAAAATCTCCTTAATGAGAAAGTAGTGTTGCAAACTGCTGAGAATGAAACCAGACCTTGTTATCCAATTATGTTTACAAGTCAAGATTTAAAATATGGTTTGCTAACTGCTTTTAACCTTTCCTGTATTCACATTCACATGATGCCATTTCCCCAAGCCAGAACACAAACTCAGAGGCAATACAAATCATGTGTAGTCCTGAAATGGTTGCTAGACTAGTCACACACACACACACACACACACACACACACACACACACACACACACACACACACACACACACACACACACACACACAGTTCGTTCACGACATTTGTGGCAAAATAAATAAAAAAAAAACATGTAGAACGGCAGATAGATCCACCTGAACAACACTGTTTGCATTGCGGCAGAATAAAAAATGTTTCTCCTACTCGTTTCACCCAGCCAGAACACAAACTCAGAGGCAGTACAAATCATGTGTAGAGTGTAGTCAGGAAATGTTTGCTAGACTAGTCACACACACCCACAGTTCGTTCACCCAGTCTGTGGAAAAATAAATAATAAAAAAAAAACATATAGAATGGCAGATAGATCCACTTGAACAACACAGCAATGCTTGCGGCAGAATAAAAAACATGTTTCTCCTACTCGTTCCATTCCCGCTCATCACAAATACATTTCCTCCGAACCCTGGACTTCCTGGTTCACTCTCATCATTGCAGGGAACTTACAGATAAGAGATTTCACTCAGGACTGCAGATTGCAGAATAGATCCATCCATATTTGAAATAATACTGTTTCCCGCTTGCAGATCCAGCAGAAATAGAATCACTCAAAAGTCCGGAAATGTGTGCACTAAGTCCTTGATCTCAATTCCGACAGGCTGGTAGCCCTGACGGAGCTGACGTCATTGTGCATATGATGATGTCAGCTCAAAGCCGGGAAAAAAATTTTAAAATAAAAAAAAGCTAGGGAAAAGTCGAAAATGAAAGGGTGCCACTCGGGAATCATGGCACCCCACTATTTGGACCCCAAAACTCGGTAAAAACCAAGTAACTCGGTACAGTTGGGAGGTATGCTATCAGGTATATGTCAGTACAAGCTGCCTGCATTTCTTGGATCATCACACTGATTTGTCAGGGGAACAGGTTATCAAGCAGCAGATGTGGGCCATTTATCAGGAACCAAAAAATAAGAGCCAGCAAACAGTGACTAGAAAATAAAAATCTTGTATTAAGTGAACATAATCACAGCAAATACAGCAGTAAGAAACCGGTTTCGGCTGGCAAAGCACAGCCTTCTTCAGTGTACAAAAAATCATGACATACAGAGCTGTATTTAACTAATAAGCAAACATCCTATTGGTTGAGCCCTAAAGATGTTCATTAAGTCCCGGGGGGAATAACCCTCCCAGTCTGATGATCCATTTCTTTTCTTTAATATTTAATATAGAGTGCCATCCTGTTTTGTTTGCCCTGTTTCCAGATATTGTGTCAATAATAATAAAATTGAATTTAGATGTTGGGTGAACTAGTTGGTGTTTATAAAGGGCGTTATGCATTCTTTTTTGTTTGATGTTGCTGATGTGTTCAGAGATACGTATTCTTAAAGGTCTGGACGTTTGTCCCACATAAAAGGAACCACAGTTACAAGAGGCCAAATAAATGATCCAATCACTTGAACAATTGGAAAAAAAGTTAAGGTCAAAAACCTTGGGACAATTACGACTGGAGAATTGTTTGTACTTGTTAATGTATTTACAGTTAATACAATGTCCACATGGGAAACAACCATGTAACGGTTCACCAGATAATGTTGTTTGTAATAAATCATGTGTATTGTTGTCCCTGTGTTTGTAATGACTGAAAAAAGAATTAAGGTTTTTACCTTTCCTGTAGGAAAATAAACAATTGTCTGGAATAATACTGGTGATATCTGAGTCACATTGAAGAATATTCCAATGCCTACGTACACTTTGGATAAGGCAGTTGGAATTGCGGGCATATGTAGTCGTGAGTCTGAGGGGTTGTGATGGCTTTTTGTTATGTGTCCTGTATGTAAGTAAGTCTGATCTCTGCATAGAGCTGACCTTGTTACTGGCCATGGATATGTCACCACTCTTGTAACCACGAAGTTTAAATCTAGTGGTTAGATCTGATTTATGTTTCAAATAAGTATTATCATCTGAACAGATGCGTTTAGCACGTATAAATTGTGACTTTGGGATATTGCGTGCTATGTGCGGTGGATGGTAGCTGGAGGCATGTAAAATGGAGTTATATTCTGGAAACTTTCTGTATATCTCTGTACATAGAGTATGATCCGAAGACCTCTGAATTAATACATCCAAAAATGTTATGGTATCACTACCAAAATCGACAGTAAAATGCAATCCCCATACATTATTGTTTAAGTAAGACAAATTCCATCAATGAACCTTCGTCCCCCTTCCATACCAACCAAACATCATCAAGGTAATGTCTCCATATATCAATCTGTGACAAAAAAATGTTTCTGTGACTAACATATAGAATATGATTTTCCACAAAAGCCATGAAGAGATCAGCATATATGGGGGCAAAAGAAGCCCCCATAGCTGTCCCTTTGGTTTGCCAGAAACATTGTTCTTTATAATAGAAGACATTACTCATGAGAACGTATTGAGCTAAACCAACCAAGAAGGCATTGAAGTCCGAGCTATACGAGTTTGAGACTTCGAACCAATAAGCTAATGCATTTAATCCATCTTGGTGCGGAATGTTAGTATACAGGGCACTTACATCCAATGTGCATAATAGCCAACCAGGCTCAAGCTGTGTGTCAGAAATAATCTGTAGGAAGTTTGTGGTGTCCTGTAAGCGTGATCGAATGTTGGATAACAAAGGTTTTAAATGATTGGTCAGGAATAATGAGAGAGGCTCTGTGATTTATCCCCTGCCAGATACAATTGGTCTACCTGGTGGATGGGAAAGATCTTTGTGGATTTTTGGTAGAAAATAGATGTACTGAGCTATTGGGTCATTGACCAGAAGTTGATTCATGATGTCATTAGTTATGATTGCATCCTCCCTCGCTTGTTGTAAATACCTTTCAATCTGTTTGCTAAACATAGTGGTTGGGTCTATAGACATATGCGAGTAGTATCTTTCATCATTAAGTTGTCGCATGGCCTCATTGTCATAATCAACCCAATTGAGGACAACTACAGCACCACCTTTGTCAGCTGAAGTAATGACAATATCCCTATTATTTTGCAGTTCCAGAATGGCTTGTTTTTCATTAAAAGATAAATTGTTATGTTTTAATGGAATGTCTGAACCAAAGAAATGTAAATCCTTGAGTACGCTGTTCTGGAACTGCAGGACCATCGGATGCATTGGTGGGGAAAAACTGGATTTGTGATATGTAAACCTGTCATGGTTATAAGTAGAGTCTGAGTCACCAAAAAACAATTTTAAATTCAAAAGACGACAGAAACTAACAACATCTTGAGCAAATGACTCCTCGGACACAGTAAAGCCTGGGATGAATGTGAGGCCTTTATTTAACATTCTGGTCTGTGTGGGAGATAATTCAAATTCTGACAGGTTTAAAACATTATAATGTGGTGTATTCATTTCACCAGAGCAATGTTCAATAGACCCTGAATGTTCTCTATTTCTACGGTGTTTGCGCCCGCCCCGCTTGATTTTAGGCCTAAAGGGGTGGACCCTGGTATTCTTTTTGGGGATGGTGACCCTGAGACTGCTGGAGATTCATTATCAGTGCATGATGAAGTGTCCTCAAAAGAGGAAGTGGTCTCCATATCATGTCTTCTTAGGATTGACCTAGGTCGTTTCCTCTTGTTGGTAGGTTTATATGGAGTAGTGGTAAACCTGACGTGTTTAGTGTTAGATAAAAATGGGGTACCCCTTTTGTAGTCCTCCTGGTCCCTAGTAAACTTTTTGGTTTTTCTAGATTTAAGTTCAGCATCAAGCTTCCGTAAATCCGAAGCTACATTATTTAATGATTTCTTAAAGAATGATTCCTGCTCATAAATCTTAAGTTTGCCAACCAAAACATTGATCTCCTCCAATTCTTTGTCGATGGTCCTGTTGTGAAACTTATATAATTCAACAACAAAGGCCATAGTGGCTTCTTGTTGAATCTTTAACCATTGTTCATTGAGTTCATCATCAGCATTTGTCACATGGGGAATGGTGCGTATCATGATCCCCTTGGGGTGATTCCTGCAGTCTGGTAAGCTTGGAATAATTTGCTGTGCCAAATATTGGATCTCAATGATCTAAGATGCTTGTTTAAATTGTCAAACAGCATACTTCAATTGGATTCTGAGCCAACCAAATCAGGCCCCCCTGTGTTCCCTTGATTAGAGGGACCGAGTCCAAAGACCCCAAGGTCCTCTCTATCAGCAGCCAGCCCAAGAATAAAGCTGGAGAAATCCATATTATAACCACAAAAAATAGTAATCACTAACCTTCAAATGATTAGGAAAAAATTGACAATAATGGCCAAAAGAAACTACAGCCACGTCAGTCAAAAATATATTAATTCAAATGAGTAAAAGGACCATAACAGCATTCAATATTAATTGACAGAGCTGCATCCAAGAACCCAATTGTTTGGATTCAGAACACAGAAGGGAGTACAGACTAGTTGGCACAGAATGCGAAAAAAGAAGATCAGAGCAATTAGTGATCAGTAATAGTTGTGCAAACAAAGGGATAGAGCAGCTCCAAAATATTGAATATGAATATATCTAACCTCGGTAGTTGATGCTGAACCAAGCAGAAAGATATTCAATAATAAAAGAATATCAACATATTATAATATGATAGCCACCATTAAAGATGAGGGACCAAGAGGAAACAAAAAATGGGAAAAAATGAGAAAAAAAGGCTCATAATTGGCCCACAAGTACCAGTATGGTATCTAAAAAATGATGATAGTAAAATATAAATGGTGACAAAGGAGGGCAATTGACCAATCTAATATAATATATGCATCACCAGCAAAAACTCATAGACTAGAATCATAACCTGATGTTGGGTGATTTAAGAAGCAAAAAGAAGACATATAAACATAAAATAATAATGCTCTTGAAGACCACTGTATAGGCCCCAGAAAAGATGGCCATAAACCCAATTAGAACCTAAGCATGTGGAAAACTTAATATGTAGTCAATTGGAAACAAATGTGACCAATCATGTAAATTAAATATGAAAGAACATAACATACACTAGCTTGTAGGCTATTGTGCTTTGATGACCATTTAAACTGGGATATAAAAGAAGAACCTATAAGTATGCATTAAAGAATGCAAATGCCATAGTCAAAAAGGCAATATATGTATACATAAGTTGAACTTGCTTGGGCGAAAATGAAATAATACACTCATAGCATAAAATAAATGATTGTTGATGAGACTTAAATAAATTGAACCAACAAAATATGCAGTTGGTAAAAGACGCAGTTGGCAGTTACTAGACAAGAACCACAATATTTGTTTGAAGAACATATATGTAACAATTGAATATGACCCTTAATGTACCAAATCAATTGTTGTTCAAAAACTGTAAGCAGGAATCATATACATCTTGATAATCCCAAATATGTTCACTATAAAATAATTGAAATCATTCAAACTGGTTAAAGTTTTACATGTGCATCCATAAACCCCACAAGTTAGTATACACTAGAGTGTTATAATGGATGACTCCTAACTAAAGTCATAATTCAAAAAGTGGAAACAAACCTAGTTAGAACTAAGAAACCTCATAAGATAAGAGTCAGTAGGGCCCTATGTGGAGGGCGTGTAGAGCTGCAGAAATAATAATTTTATGATAACACATGTACGATCCAAGTTATGGATCAAATGCCCAACCCTAACCAGGTCTAGATATTCATAGTCCAAAATTTCTTAGTTCATGCATCAAACATTGTTTTCGGAAACAAGCTGTGTAGACATCCAACCCTCATGATAAATTCACCAATGTGAATACGATACCACCAAGTCCAAGAGTTTGTAGTATAAATGAAAAATCCAGACCAGAAATGTAAGCCAAGCCAATCAGTAATTGTGTCCAAGTGTGGATAACCACAAGAACATGTTAATCGTAGCCCAAACGATCATACCACAACCTTGATTTTATTCAAATAGCCAAAGTCCAACCCGAAAAAACGGGTGAAAATATGTTGTAAAAAGCAGCAAATATATAGCGCGTAATGTTCAGATAGTGATGTATAGATATCTGAACATGCCGATAACTGCGCACTTGTTGACGATAAAGTCAAACAAAGCTGAAAGAATACGTGACCAGTCAAAATGCCAAAATAGAAAAACCAAACCTGCAAGTGTCCAAAAGTTTAGTCCTGAGGCTGTGTTTCACAGAACACGTAGTTGAGAAAAGCAGGCCCAAGAATATCCTAAGTTCCCAAAAGTATGAAACTCACGAAATGTATACTGTAAAATCCTGTGCGCCCAAATCAGGTTGGCAAATTGCAAACAAATAGAGTTCCAAGCCAATAGGTTGCTGCAAATTGTAAAAAGATAAGACAAATCCAGGCAAAAAACTGAAAAGTGAGACGCTGCACTGGAATACACGCAGCACTCTCAGAGTCACCGGCCCCAGCAGGATGTGGAGAAGAAGTGCAACATCAAAGACAAACCTCCTGTGCGTAAGCAGTTGCACGGCTCAAAGAAACAGACTCATACAGGAACCAAAAAATAAGAGCCAGCAAACAGTGACTAGAAAATAAAAATCTTGTATTAAGTGAACATAATCACAGCAAATACAGCAGTAACAAACCGGTTTTGGCTGGCAAAGCACAGCCTTTTTCAGTGTACAAAAAATCATGACATACAGAGCTGTATTTAACTAATAAGTAGACATCCTATTGGTTGAGCCCTAAAGATGTTCATTAAGTCCCGGGGGGAATAACCCTCCCAGTCTGATGATCCATTTCTTTTCTTTAATATTTAATATAGAGTGCCATCCTGTTATTTTTGCCCTGTTTCCAGATATTGTGTCAATAATAATAAAATTGAATTTAGATGTTGGGTGAACTAGTTGGTGTTTATAAAGGGCGTTATGCATTCTTTTTGGTTTGATGTTGCTGATGTGTTCAGAGATACGTATTCTTAAAGGTCTGGACGTAATTGTCCCAAGGTTTTTGACCTTAACTTTTTTTCCAATTGTTCAAGTGATTGGATCATTTATTTGGCCTCTTGTAACTGTGGTTCCTTTTATATGGGACAAACGTCCAGACCTTTAAGAATACATATCTCTGAACACATCAGCAACATCAAACAAAAAAGAATGCATAACGCCCTTTATAAACACCAACTAGTTCACCCAACATCTAAATTCTATTTTATTATTATTGACACAATATCTGGAAACAGGGCAAACAAAACAGGATGGCACTCTATATTAAATATTAAAGAAAAGAAATGGATCATCAGACTGGGAGGGTTATTCCCCCCGGGTCTTAATGAACATCTTTAGGGCTCAACCAATAGGATGTCTGCTTATTAGTTAAATACAGCTCTGTATGTCATAATTTTTTGTACACTGAAGAAGGCTGTGCTTTGCCAGCCGAAACCAGTTTGTTACTGCTGTATTTGCTGTGATTATGTTCACTTAATACAAGATTTTTTTTTTCTAGTCACTGTTTGCTGGCTCTTATTTTTTGGTTCCTGTATGAGTCTGTTTCTTTGAGCCGTGCAACTGCTTACGCGCAGGAGGTTTGTCTTTGATGTTGCACTTCTTCTCCACATCCTGCTGGGGCCGGTGACTCTGAGAGTGCTGCGTGTATTCCAGTGCAGCGTCTCACTTTTCAGTTTTTTGCCTGGATTTGTCTTATCTTTTTACAATTTGCAGCAACCTATTGGCTTGGAACTCTATTTGTTTGCCATTTGCCAACCTGATTTGGGCGCACAGGATTTTACAGTATACATTTCGTGAGTTTCATACTTTTGGGAACTTAGGATATTCTTGGGCCTGCTTTTTTCAACTACGTGTTCTGTGAAACACAGCCTCAGGACTAAACTTTTGGACACTTGCAGGTTTGGTTTTTCTATTTTGGCATTTTGACTGGTCACGTATTCTTTCAGCTTTGTTTGACTTTATCGTCAACAAGTGCGCAGTTATCGGCATGTTCAGATATCTATACATCACTATCTGAACATTACGTGCTATATATTTGCTGCTTTTTACAACATATTTTCACCCGTTTTTTTTCGGGTTGGACTTTGACTATTTGAATAAAATTAAGGTTGTGGTACGATCATTTGGGCTACGATTAACATGTTCTTGTGGTTATCCACACTTGGACACAATTACTGATTGGCTTGGCTTACATTTCTGGTCTGGGTTTTTCGTTTATACTACAAACTCTTGGACTTGGTGGTATTGTATTCACATTGGTGAATTTATCATGAGGGTCGGATGTCTACACAGCTTATTTCCGAAAACAATGTTTGATGCGTGAACTAAGACATTTTGGACTATAAATATCTAGACCTGGTTAGTGTTGGACATTTGATCCATAACTTGGATCGTACATGTGTTATCATAAAATTATTATATCTGCAGCTCTACACGCCCTCCACATAGGGCCGTACTGACTCTTATCTTATGAGGTTTCTTAGTTCTACCTAGGTTTGTTTCCACTTTTTGAATTATGACTTTAGTTAGGAGTCATCCATTATAACACTCTAGTGTATACTAACTTGTGGGGTTTATGGATGCACATGTAAAACTTTAACCAGTTTGAATGCTTTCAATTATTTTATAGTGAACATATTTGAGATTATCAAGATGTATATGATTCCTGCTTACAGTTTTTGAACAACAATTGATTTGGTACATTAAGGGTCATATTCAATTGTTACATATATGTTCTTCAAACAAATATTGTGATTCTTGTCTAGTAACTGGCAACTGCGTCTTTTACCAACTGCATATTTTGTTGGTTCGATTTATTTAAGTCTCATCAACAATCATTTATTTTATGTTATGAGTGTATTATTTCATTTTCGCCCAAGCAAGTTCAACTTATGTATACATATATTGCCTTTTTGACTATGGCATTTGCATTCTTTAATGCATACTTATAGGTTCTTCTTTTATATCCCAGTTTAAATGGTCATCAAAGCACAATAGCCTACAAGCTAGTGTATGTTATGTTCTTTCATATTTAATTTACATGATTGGTCACATTTGTTTCCAATTGACTACATATTAAGTTTTCCACATGCTTAGGTTCTAATTGGGTTTAGGGCCATCTTTTCTGGGGCCTATACAGTGGTCTTCAAGAGCATTATTCTTGGATGTTTATATGTCTTCTTTTTGCTTCTTAAATCACCCAACATCAGGTTATGATTCTAGTCTATGAGTTTTTGCTGGTGATGCATATATTATATTAGATTGGTCAATTGCCCTCCTTTGTCACCATTTATATTTTACTATCATAATTTTTTAGATACCATACTGGTACTTGTGGGCCAATTATGAGCCTTTTTTTCTCATTTTTTCCCATTTTTTGTTTCCTCTTGGTCCCTCATCTTTAATGGTGGCTATCATATTATAATATGTTGATATTCTTTTATTATTGAATATCTTTCTGCTTGGTTCAGCATCAACTACCGAGGTTAGATATATTCATATTCAATATTTTGGAGCTGCTCTATCCCTTTGTTTGCACAACTATTACTGATCACTAATTGCTGTGATCTTCTTTTTTCACATTCTGTGCCAACTAGTCTGTACTCCCTTCAGTGTTCTGAATCCAAACAATTGGGTTCTTGGACGCAGCACTGTCAATTAATATTGAATGCTGTTATGGTCCTTTTACTCATTTGAATTAATATATTTTTGACTGACGTGGCTGTAGTTTCTTTTGGCCATTATTGTCAGTTTTTTCCTAATCATTTGAAGGTTAGTGATTACTATTTTTTGTGGTTATAATATGGATTTCTCCAGCTTTATTCTTGGGCTGGCTGCTGATAGAGAGGACCTTGGGGTCTTTGGACTCGGTCCCTCTAATCAAGGGAACACAGGGGGGCCTGATTTGGTTGGCTCAGAATCCAATTGTAGTATGCTGTTTGACAATTTAAACAAGCATCTTAGATCATTGAGATCCAATATCTGGCACAGCAAATTATTCCAAGCTTACCAGACTGCAGGAATCACCCCAAGGGGACTGCGTATATGCACCATTCCCCATGTGACAAATACTGATGATGAACTCAATCAACAATGGTTAAACATTCAACAAGAAGCCACTATGGCCTTTGTTGTTGAATTATATAAGTTTCACAACAGGACCATTGACAAAGAATTGGAGGAGATCAATGTTTTGGTTGGCAAACTTATGATTTATGAGCAGGAATCATTCTTTAAGAAATCATTAAATAATGTAGCCGATTTACGGAAGCTTGATGCTGAACTTAAATCTAGAAAAACCAAAATGTTTACTAGGGACCAGGAGGACTACAAAAGGGGTACCCCATTTTAATCTAACACTAAACACGTCAGGTTTACCACTACTCCATATAAACCTACCAACAAGAGGAAACGACCTAGGTCAATCCTAAGAAGACATGATATGGAGACCACTTCCTCTTTTGAGGACACTTCATCATGCACTGATAATGAATCTCCAGCAGTCTCAGGGTCACCATCCCCGAAAAGAATACCAGGGTCCACCCCTTTAGGCCTAAAATCAAGCGGGGCGGGCGCAAACACCGTAGAAATAGAGAACATTCAGGGTCTATTGAACATTGCTCTGGCGAAATGAATACACCACATTATAATGTTTTAAACCTGTCAGAATTTGAATTATCTCCCACACAGACCAGAATGTTAAATAAAGGCCTCACATTCATCCCAGGCTTTACTGTGTCCGAGGAGTCATTTGCTCAAGATGTTGTTAGTTTCTGTCATCTTTTGAATTTAAAATTGTTTTTTGGTGACTCAGACTCTACTTATAACCATGACAGGTTTACATATCACAAATCCAATTTTTCCCCACCAATGCATCCGATGGTCCTGCAGTTCCAGAACAGCGTACTCAAGGATTTACATTTCTTTGGTTCAGACATTCCATTAAAACATAACAATTTATCTTTTAATGAAAAACAAGCCATTCTGGAACTGCAAAACAATAGGGATATTGTCATTATTTCAGCTGACAAAGGTGGTGCTGTAGTTGTCCTCAATTGGGTTGATTATGACAATGAGGCCATGCGACAACTTAATGATGAAAGATACTACTCGCATATGTCTATAGACCCAACCACTATGTTTAGCAAACAGATTGAAAGGTATTTACAACAAGTGAGGGAGGATGCAATCATAACTAATGACATCATGAATCAACTTCTGGTCAATGACCCAATAGCTCAGTACATCTATTTTCTACCAAAAATCCACAAAGATCTTTCCCATCCACCAGGTAGACCAATTGTATCTGGCAGGGGATACATCACAGAGCCTCTCTCATTATTCCTGACCAATCATCTAAAACCTTTGTTATCCAACATTCGATCACGCTTACAGGACACCACAAACTTCCTACAGATTATTTCTGACAAACAGCTTGAGCCTGGTTGGCTATTATGCACATTGGATGTAAGTGCCCTGTATACTAACATTCCGCACCAAGATGGATTAAATGCATTAGCTTATTGGCTCGAAGTCTCAAACTCGTATAGCTCGGACTTCAATGCCTTCTTGGTTGGTTTAGCTCAATACGTTCTCACGAGTAATGTCTTCTATTATAAAGAACAATGTTTCTGGCAAACCAAAGGGACAGCTATGGGGGCTTCTTTTGCCCCCATATATGCTGATCTATTCATGGCTTTTGTGGAAAATCATATTCTATATGATAGTCACAGAAACATTTTTTTGTCACAGATTGATATATGGAGACGTTACCTTGATGATGTTTGGTTGGTATGGAAGGGGACGAAGGTTCATTGATGTAATTTGTCTCTTACTTAAACAATAATGTATGGGGATTGCATTTTACTGTCAATTTTGATAGTGATACCATAACATTTTTGGATGTATTAATTCAAAGGTCTTCGGATCATACTCTATGTACAGAGATATACAGAAAGGTTCCAGAATATAACTCCATTTTACATGCCTCCAGCTACCATCCACCGCACATAGCACGCAATATCCCAAAGTCACAATTTATACGTGCTAAACGCATCTGTTCAGATGATAATACTTATTTGAAACATAAATCGGATCTAACCACTAGATTTAAACTTCGTGGTTACAAGAGTGGTGACATATCCATGGCCAGTAACAAGGTCAGCTCTATGCAGAGATCAGACTTACTTACATACAGGACACATAACAAAAAGCCATCACAACCCCTCAGACTCACGACTACATATGCCCGCAATTCCAACTGCCTTATCCAAAGTGTACGTAGGCATTGGAATATTCTTCAATGTGACTCAGATATCACCAGTATTATTCCAGACAATTGTTTATTTTCCTACAGGAAAGGTAAAAACCTTAATTCTTTTTTCAATCATTACAAACACAGGGACAACAATACACATGATTTATTACAAACAACATTATCTGGTGAACCGTTACATGGTTGTTTCCCATGTGGACATTGTATTAACTGTAAATACATTAACAAGTCCAAACAATTCTCCAGTCGTAATTGTCCCAAGGTTTTTGACCTTAACTTTTTTCCAATTGTTCAAGTGATTGGATCATTTATTTGGCCTCTTGTAACTGTGGTTCTTTTTATGTGGGACAAACGTCCAGACCTTTAAGAATACGTATCTCTGAACACATCAGCAACATCAAACAAAAAAGAATGCATAACGCCCTTTATAAACACCAACTAGTTCACCCAACATCTAAATTCTATTTTATTATTATTGACACAATATCTGGAAACAGGGCAAACAAAACAGGATGGCACTCTATATTAAATATTAAAGAAAAGAAATGGATCATCAGACTGGGAGGGTTAGTCCCCCCGGGTCTTAATGAACATCTTTAGGGCTCACCCAATAGGATGTCTGCTTATTAGTTAAATACAGCTCTGTATGTCATGATTTTTTGTACACTGAAGAAGGCTGTGCTTTGCCAGCCGAAACCGGTTTGTTACTGCTGTATTTGCTGTGATTATGTTCACTTAATACAAGATTTTTATTTTCTAGTCACTGTTTGCTGGCTCTTATTTTTTGGTTCCTGTATGAGTCTGTTTCTTTGAGCCGTGCAACTGCTTACGCGCAGGAGGTTTGTCTTTGATGTTGCACTTCTTCTCCACATCCTGCTGGGGCCGGTGACTCTGAGACTGCTGTGTGTATTCCAGTGCAGCGTCTCACTTTTCAGTTTTTTGCCTGGGTTTGTCTTATCTTTTTACAATTTGCAGCAACCTATTGGCTTGGAACTCTATTTGTTTGCCATTTGCCAACCTGATTTGGGCGCACAGGATTTTACAGTATACATTTCGTGAGTTTCATACTTTTGGGAACTTAGGATATTCTTGGGCCTGCTTTTTTCAACTACGTGTTCTGTGAAACACAGCCTCAGGACTAAACTTTTGGACACTTGCAGGTTTGGTTTTTCTATTTTGGCATTTTGACTGGTCACGTATTCTTTCAGCTTTGTTTGACTTTATCATCAACAAGTGCGCAGTTATCGGCATGTTCAGATATCTATACATCACTATCTGAACATTATGTGCTATATATTTGCTGCTTTTTACAACATATTTTCACCCGTTTTTTTCGGGTTGGACTTTGGCTATTTGAATAAAATCAAGGTTGTGGTACGATCATTTGGGCTACGATTAACATGTTCTTGTGGTTATCCACACTTGGACACAATTACTGATTGGCTTGGCTTACATTTCTGGTCTGGGTTTTTCGTTTATACTACAAACTCTTGGACTTGGTGGTATCATATTCACATTGGTGAATTTATCACGAGGGTCGGATGTCTACACAGCTTATTTCCGAAAACAATGTTTGATGCGTGATCTAAGAAATTTTGGACTATAAATATCTAGACCTGGTTAGTGTTGGACATTTGATCCATAACTTGGATTGTACATGTGTTATCATAAAATTATTATTTCTGCAGCTCTACACGCCCTCCACATAGGGCCCTACTGACTCTTATCTTATGAGGTTTCTTAGTTCTACCTAGGTTTGTTTCCACTTTTTGAATTATGACTTTAGTTAGGAGTCATCCATTATAACACTCTAGTGTATACTAACTTGTGGGGTTTATGGATGCACATGTAAAACTTTAACCAGTTTGAATGCTTTCAATTATTTTATAGTGAACATATTTGGGATTATCAAGATGTATATGATTCCTGCTTACAGTTTTTGAACAACAATTGATTTGGTACATTAAGGGTCATATTCAATTGTTACATATATGTTCTTCAAACAAATATTGTGGTTCTTGTCTAGTAACTGGCAACTGCGTCTTTTACCAACTGCATATTTTGTTGGTTTGATTTATTTAAGTCTCATCAACAATCATTTATTTTATGTTATGAGTGTATTATTTCATTTTCGCCCAAGCAAGTTCAACTTATGTATACATATATTGCCTTTTTGACTATGGCATTTGCATTCTTTAATGCATACTTATAGGTTCTTCTTTTATATCCCAGTTTAAATGGTCATCAAAGCACAATAGCCTACAAGCTAGTGTATGTTATGTTCTTTCATATTTAATTTACATGATTGGTCACATTTGTTTCCAATTGACTACATATTAAGTTTTCCACATGCTTAGGTTCTAATTGGGTTTAGGGCCATCTTTTCTGGGGCCTATATAGTGATCTTCAAGAGCATTATTATTGGATGTTTATATGTCTTCTTTTTGCTTCTTAAATCATCCAACATCAGGTTATGATTCTAGTCTATGAGTTTTTGCTGGTGATGCATATATTATATTAGATTGGTCAATTGCCCTCCTTTGTCACCATTTATATTTTACTATCATCATTTTTTATATACCATACTGGTACTTGTGGGCCAATTATGAGCCTTTTTTTCTCATTTTTTCCCATTTTTTGTTTCCTCTTGGTCCCTCATCTTTAATGGTGGCTATCATATTATAATATGTTGATATTCTTTTATTATTGAATATCTTTCTGCTTGGTTCAGCATCAACTACCGAGGTTAGATATATTCATATTCAATATTTTGGAGCTGCTCTATCCCTTTGTTTGCACAACTATTACTGATCACTAATTGCTGTGATATTCTTTTTTCACATTCTGTGCCAACTAGTCTGTACTCCCTTCAGTGTTCCGAATCCAAACAATTGGGTTCTTGGACGCAGCTCTGTCAATTAATATTGAATGCTGTTATGGTCCTTTTACTCATTTGAATTAATATATTTTTTGACTGACGTGGCTGTAGTTTCTTTTGGCCATTATTGTCAGTTTTTTCCTAATCATTTGAAGGTTAGTGATTACTATTTTTTGTGGTTATAATATGGATTTCTCCAGCTTTATTCTTGGGCTGGCTGCTGATAGAGAAGACCTTGGGGTCTTTGGACTCGGTCCCTCTAATCAAGGGAACACAGGGGGGCCTGATTTGGTTGGCTCAGAATCCAATTGTAGTATGCTGTTTGACAATTTAAACAAGCATCTTAGATCATTGAGATCCAATATCTGGCACAGCAAATTATTCCAAGCTTACCAGACTGCAGGAATCACCCCAAGGGGACTGCGTATATGCACCATTCCCCATGTGACAAATACTGATGATGAACTCAATCAACAATGGTTAAACATTCAACAAGAAGCCACTATGGCCTTTGTTGTTGAATTATATAAGTTTCACAACAGGACCATCGACAAAGAATTGGAGGAGATCAATGTTTTGGTTGGCAAACTTAAGATTTATGAGCAGGAATCATTCTTTAAGAAATCATTAAATAATGTAGCTTCGGATTTACGGAAGCTTGATGCTGAACTTAAATCTAGAAAAACCAAAATGTTTACTAGGGACCAGGAGGACTACAAAAGGGGTACCCCATTTTTATCTAACACTAAACACGTCAGGTTTACCACTACTCCATATAAACCTACCAACAAGAGGAAACGACCTAGGTCAATCCTAAGAAGACATGATATGGAGACCACTTCCTCTTTTGAGGACACTTCATCATGCACTGATAATGAATCTCCAGCAGTCTCAGGGTCACCATCCCCAAAAAGAATACCAGGGTCCACCCCTTTAGGCCTAAAATCAAGCGGCATGAAACACCGTAGAAATAGAGAACATTCAGGGTCTATTGAACATTGCTCTGGCAAAATGAATACACCACATTATAATGTTTTAAACCTGTCAGAATTTGAATTATCTCCCACACAGACCAGAATGTTAAATAAAGGCCTCACATTCATCCCAGGCTTTACTGTGTCCGAGGAGTCATTTGCTCAAGATGTTGTTAGTTTCTGTCGTCTTTTGAATTTAAAATTGTTTTTTGGTGACTCAGACTCTACTTATAACCATGACAGGTTTACATATCACAAATCCAATTTTTCCCCACCAATGCATCCGATGGTCCTGCAGTTCCAGAACAGCGTACTCAAGGATTTACATTTCTTTGGTTCAGACATTCCATTAAAACATAACAATTTATCTTTTAATGAAAAACAAGCCATTCTGGAACTGCAAAACAATAGGGATATTGTCATTATTTCAGCTGACAAAGGTGGTGCTGTAGTTGTCCTCAATTGGGTTGATTATGACAATGAGGCCATGTGACAACTTAATGATGAAAGATACTACTCGCATATGTCTATAGACCCAACCACTATGTTTAGCAAACAGATTGAAAGGTATTTACAACAAGCGAGGGAGGATGCAATCATAACTAATGACATCATGAATCAACTTCTGGTCAATGACCCAATAGCTCAGTACATCTATTTTCTACCAAAAATCCACAAAGATCTTTCCCATCCACCAGGTAGACCAATTGTATCTGGCAGGGGATACATCACAGAGCCTCTCTCATTATTCCTGACCAATCATCTAAAACCTTTGTTATCCAACATTCGATCACGCTTACAGGACACCACAAACTTCCTACAGATTATTTCTGACACACAGCTTGAGCCTGGTTGGCTATTATGCACATTGGATGTAAGTGCCCTGTATACTAACATTCCGCACCAAGATGGATTAAATGCATTAGCTTATTGGCTCGAAGTCTCAAACTCGTATAGCTCGGACTTCAATGCCTTCTTGGTTGGTTAAGCTCAATACGTTCTCACGAGTAATGTCTTCTATTATAAAGAACAATGTTTCTGGCAAACCAAAGGGACAGCTATGGGGGCTTCTTTTGCCCCCATATATGCTGATCTCTTCATGGCTTTTGTGGAAAATCATATTCTATATGATAGTCACAGAAACATTTTTTTGTCACAGATTGATATATGGAGACGTTACCTTGATGATGTTTGGTTGGTATGGAAGGGGGACGAAGGTTCATTGATGGAATTTGTCTCTTACTTAAACAATAATGTATGGGGATTGCATTTTACTGTCAATTTTGATAGTGATACCATAACATTTTTGGATGTATTAATTCAGAGGTCTTCGGATCATACTCTATGTACAGAGATATACAGAAAGTTTCCAGAATATAACTCCATTTTACATGCCTCCAGCTACCATCCACCACACATAGCACGCAATATCCCAAAGTCACAATTTATACGTGCTAAACGCATCTGTTCAGATGATAATACTTATTTGAAACATAAATCGGATCTAACCACTAGATTTAAACTTCGTGGTTACAAGAGTGGTGACATATCCATGGCCAGTAACAAGGTCAGCTCTATGCAGAGATCAGACTTACTTACATACAGGACACATAACAAAAAGCCATCACAACCCCTCAGACTCACGACTACATATGCCCGCAATTCCAACTGCCTTATCCAAAGTGTATGTAGGCATTGGAATATTCTTCAATTTGACTCATATATCACCAGTATTATTCCAGACAATTGTTTATTTTCCTACAGGAAAGGTAAAAACCTTAATTCTTTTTTCAATCATTACAAACACAGGGACAACAATACACATGATTTATTACAAACAACATTATCTGGTGAACTGTTACATGGTTGTTTCCCATGTGGACATTGTATTAACTGTAAATACATTAACAAGTCCAAACAATTCTCCAGTCGTAATTGTCCCAAGGTTTTTGACCTTAACTTTTTTTTCCAATTGTTCAAGTGATTGGATCATTTATTTGGCCCCTTGTAACTGTGGATCCTTTTATGTGGGACAAACGTCCAAACCTTTAAGAATACGTATCTCTGAACACATCAGCAACATCAAACAAAAAAGAATGCATAACGCCCTTTATAAACACCAACTAGTTCACCCAACATCTAAATTCAATTTTATTATTATTGACACAATATCTGGAAACAGGGCAAACAAAACAGGATGGCACTCTATATTAAATATTAAAGAAAAGAAATGGATCATCAGACTGGGAGGGTTATTCCCCCCGGGTCTTAATGAACATCTTTAGGGCTCACCCAATAGGATGTCTGCTTATTAGTTAAATACAGCTCTGTATGTAATATAAAAACATAAGAAGGTGCACCATAAGCCAAAATCTTGATAAAGATGAATCTCCAGTAGATAAAACACAGGTTTATTAGTATAAAAACACGGACAAACTGCAGTATGGTAAGCGCTTTCGCGTTATAATTAACGCTTCATCAGACATCAAAGCAGCTTGAAAACCATCTGTTTAAATAGAAATGACACACAGATCATGTGCTTACACTAGCAAATCAGAATAAGAACAGTAAAAGCACAAAATACAAATATTGTAAAATCCTAAAAACACATACTAGTGCCTTATGGGTCTGTTACCTAAAAAAGTTTCAAGGACTGATCCATCATACATGACAGAATAATACACTTATTATGCAATCTTGAAACACATTCTAGTGCCTTAGAGGTCTATTGGCTAAAAAAGGTTTAAGGGCTAATCTATCATTTATACCAAATTTGTGGGCTTGTAACTTTAATATCCACTTCCCTTCTCTTTCTTCAACTTTGTTTTTAATGTCCCCTAACCGGCCAGTTCTGCCTACAAGTTCAAGAACTTGAAACTTAAAGCAATGTGCAGGTCCTAATTCTTTTGTGTGTTTAGCTAATGCATTGGTGGTATTGCATTTAGCTGTAGCATAGATATGCTCCCTGATTCGTTCACGTAGGGTCCTAGTTGTCATGCCTACATAAAAAATAAAACAATGCTGGCATCTGGCAATATATACTAAGCAATCAGACTTGCAATCAGCATAGCCTCTGAAAAAATAGGTACGCCTAGTGTGGGGGTGTACAAAACAATCAGTGGTAACTATGTATCTGCATTGATTGCACGTGTGACAGGGATGGGTACCTGTCTTGGTAAGGGATCTGTGCGGTGGTTTATCAGCCCTATCATAACAAAGTAATCTACTAAGGGAAGACATATTCTTGTATGCTACCCTAGGTCTCTCATCAATGAGGTTCTTGATCTTATCATCTGCCATCAGAAGTCTCCAGTTATTGTTCAATATATTCAATACATGTTTGTTCTTATTAGTATAAGGAATAACAACTCTGTTGACATCAGAGTTGTTCTTGGTCTTGTTAGTAACTGAAAGGTCTCTGGGTCTGTTGATCAAGGGAGCTCCTACATCTTTCCTAAGTCTATCACTCATGGTGATATTTTCAAATACATGCTCATGGTTATAACCTCTGGAAATAAAATTCCTGGCTAATTGGGATTTATGTTTGTTGTACACCAAGTCTTGAGATGTTAACTTGGAGACCCTTAGAGTTTGGTTCTTAACAATATTGTTGTGAACGTGTCTGGGGTGCATGCTATGACGATGGAGAAAATTATTTCTCCAGCAAGATTTCCTATAAACCTCTGTTTCAAAGCTATTACTGCCTTTAATGATCTTAACGTCTAAGAACTCAATTTCACTAGTGGCCTTAGAACAGTCAAAAGTAAGAAAACTGGTCGTCCCATTCAAATAATCAATGAACAGTTGCAGTTGCTCCAAACTGCCACCCCATAACAAAAAGATATCGTCCACAAAACGATTAAAATATTTAAGATGTTCCTTGTACTCCAAGTCAGGAGTGAAAATGTATAGGTCCTCCCATTGTGCCAGTACCAAGTTAGCGTAAGCGTTAGCACATGGTGTGCCCATCGCTACGCCCTTGGTCTGTAGATAGTATCTCTCCTCATAACAAAGAACATTATTTTCAAGAACAATCTCTAAAAGGGACATGCATCTAGACACTGAATCACTGGGCATTTTCTTGGCACATAACAATGTTCTAACATATTCCATGCCTGTATCATTAGGTATTGATGTAAAGAGTGATTTAACATCGAGAGTGACAAGAATGTCTTCAGCATTGAACAGAGAATTGCTGAAAGTAGCTAAATTTTCCAAAAAATGAGGTGTATCCTTCAAGATGTAGCTGATTCCCATAACAATAGGTTTTAACATCTTGTCCAGATATATTGACAGTGGTTCAGTTAACCATCCTCGACTCGAGACGATGGGTCTCAAGGGAGGATTCAACATGTCCTTATGTATTTTTGGTAAACCTCTAAAAGATGGTACCAATGGTTTTTCTACTAGCATATACAAGTATAAATCCCATTATCTGGTGAACTGTTACATGGTTGTTTCCCATGTGGACATTGTATTAACTGTAAATACATTAACAAGTCCAAACAATTCTCCAGTCGTAATTGTCCCAAGGTTTTTGACCTTAACTTTTTTTTCCAATTGTTCAAGTGATTGGATCATTTATTTGGCCCCTTGTAACTGTGGATCCTTTTATGTGGGACAAACGTCCAAACCTTTAAGAATACGTATCTCTGAACACATCAGCAACATCAAACAAAAAAGAATGCATAACGCCCTTTATAAACACCAACTAGTTCACCCAACATCTAAATTCAATTTTATTATTATTGACACAATATCTGGAAACAGGGCAAACAAAACAGGATGGCACTCTATATTAAATATTAAAGAAAAGAAATGGATCATCAGACTGGGAGGGTTATTCCCCCCGGGTCTTAATGAACATCTTTAGGGCTCAACCAATAGGATGTCTGCTTATTAGTTAAATACAGCTCTGTATGTCATGATTTTTTGTACACTGAAGAAGGCTGTGCTTTGCCAGCCGAAACCGGTTTGTTACTGCTGTATTTGCTGTGATTATGTTCACTTAATACAAGATTTTTATTTTCTAGTCACTGTTTGCTGGCTCTTATTTTTTGGTTCCTGTATGAGTCTGTTTCTTTGAGCCGTGCAACTGCTTACGCGCAGGAGGTTTGTCTTTGATGGGGCCATTTATCAGGACATGCTGGACAGATCAGAACAGTTGAGGGGTATGACTATGCATACAGCTTACTACCTGAACATTCTGCCACAGTCTGTAGAGTTGATGGTTATGATTATGCTTACAGCTTACTATCTGAACATTCTAGCAAATTCTGTACAGTTGTTGGGTCTAATTATGCATACAGCTTTCTATCTGGACATTCTCACAAACTTTGTACATTTGTGGGGTATGATAATGCATACAACTTACTACCACTCCCAAGATTCAAACCCCTGCTGTGTGTGGCAAAAATATTACAGTTGACATTACAGGACACTGTGCTGTCAGGGAATTGGTGTGAAGCATTCCAATGTTTTCTGTCTAAATCTCCCTCAGTTGTACAATATGACTGACCTCTTGGGACTTCCAAAATTGTTATACTGAACTTCCTACACATTTTATCTGCATTCAATGGTGTGGGTAACACTGCTTAATACAACAGTACTATTTATAAAATGCAACACTACAACAACATATGACAGCAGAATGTACACAAGCACTCCAGGGGTTATACTTTTATTCACAAGATATTACACCTTTATTTACACGCAACCTATATGACAGTCTTCCTGCCATATTGTCTAGTTTATTCAGTACATCCTATACACAATACATTGTTATACTGGTACAACACTTTCTAGAACTGTTATGTTTATTGGTTATGACAGTACATGCACAGTACATGCAAGATTATTACTAACCTGCATCATGATGCAGCCTTTGCAGCCTATCAGCATGGGCTTGGTGGTTCACAGCCCGCTCATCTGCAGCTGGCAGAGAAATACAGTGATATTTAGCCATACCTATCCATAGTATACACAAGCTAGGCAATCATTATCTATGTAGTAGAATGAGTACTTACTCAGTGCTGGGGCATTGGCCATCTGCCTTGATTCTTGGATCCACTGCTCCAAGAGATCACCCCTCTGCTGCTTCAGGTCAGCATGGTGATGCCTGACCTGCTCACCAGTCTGTGGGATAACAGTGGCATTGGTGAGGTCACAGGCGAGACTGTTCCAGGCCTCCACTTTATACTGAGAGCCCTGGTACTAGCCCTGCAGTAGTCTGTGCTCATGGTGTTTTACCAGGAGCCATACCATGAATCTCGACTCCTGGGTGCCCCAGCACTGCACTCTAAATTGAGTGCCTTCCCCTACTCCAGCCATTCTGCCTACAGTAGTGAGCTGCAACCAGTTATGGGAAGTATTCGCACCTGTGGGATTTAAATAAACCCGATTTGCCACACTTTCCAATGATTGGACAGTTTTGAAAAGGCTAAGCTATGGGCACACCTGCTTACCTAATGTTGGCATTGCTTAAAGGGGTATACCACTGGGCAGATTGAGTTAGCCAGCCTACACATTGCTTACACCAAGTAAGCTGAGCTGTGCTATGCATAGTGTTGCTAAATTTTTAATTAGCATTATATTTTCCTTTTGGCATTGATTTATTATTTGTTACATGTTATATCTGTGTCTGGTATCCGTGATTCATGTGTACGTACACTTTATGGGGTCCTGGGGACTTCAACACTTTATTACAATAACACCTCACATCTGGCCTTACTGCAGTGCTCCAGTTCACATATTTATATTATGTGGCAGGTTATACAACATTACACTGTACATAGATTCTTTTTACATGTTCAGTTTGATTTTCCTGTGGTGAGGATTTGTTTGTTGAAACCTCAATCATATGTACTGCTATGATGGCTTAGTGGTTAACTGCTGTGATTGTAGTGTACAGCGTCTTGGGTTTGAGCCTTGCAGAGGCTATTTATTTTGTTGCTGGGCAGAACATGAGCCATTGGATACAGAGTGATTAAGGCCCTTTAAAGTAGTTGTAAGCGGGTTTGCATGGAGCTAAGCACTGCTAACTTCCGGTTACAGTTTCTTACACTCAGCTTCTTAATTGCTTAGTCTGTGTAGGCAGTGCTTATCCCCTTGCAAATGCACTTAAACACACTTACTTACATATGCTTACTACTGCTTATTTGTGCTTAAACCTGCTTACTAGTGACTTATTCATTATGACACTGACACTTCACATGTGCATTTTCTGCAGTACGCCAATTCATAAATATATGTTATTTAGTGGGTTTTGCAACACAAATATTAGTTATAACGTGCTTTACCATGTAAAATAGACTGTGCTGCAGTAGGACTCAAACCGGGAATGGCTGCTCATTAGGCAAGTGCTCTGCCCACTGCACTATTGCTGTGCTGCTTTACTTGCATATATCTTCCTTGTTATCCTCTTCAGCCTTTTAAGCTCCTTTAACCGTAGCTAAGCGATGGGCACACCCGCGCACCTATGGTTAGCTGTACTAGGATTTAAAAAAAAAAGAAGGGGTTTCTTCATTTGATTTTTATGTACTGTTGCTGTTGTACACATGGGGAACTGTTGGTGGGGATATGCAGACACCTATGATCGATCTTGCTCATTTTTTACCACTTCCTGCTGTTCTACATTGTAGGGGCATGTTTATTCTGAAAACACTGCTCTAAGACATGCCCCCTACACTTGTACATGCTCAGTGTAAGCCTAGGAGCTTGGCAGCGTGCCTTATTAATATGCATGGTGCACTGCCGTTCTGCTCCTACACGGGCGCTTCCGTGCAGGACTAAGCTAGTCTTGCACGGAAGTTTAGTAAATCCGGGGGAACATGTATTCCTTTTTATACATTTATAATCTGTATTTTCACACTGCTAAGCAGTTTACAAATAGGGTTCACTTTCAAAGGAAAGAAGTAAAAACTTTAATTCAGGTTGCCTAGCACAAGCAAGCATGGTGGTATTGCACAGCTGTCAGCACTTTGGATAGTATTCAATGAAGAAAATGAGTCTGTCAGGAAACTTTTTCTGTAGCACTAGGTGTAAGTGCAGTGAGCATGGAGAAAAAGGACAGCTGATACAGGGTTTGAGTCAAGTTAACTGATAATTTTACAGCAGGTGGCTGGAATACATATTTACTCATATTTTACTATATTATTGTGTTGTTGCTTAAAACTCAACTATTCTCAATATTGCTAACAGCATATGACTTTCTGTCTGTCCATTTTCACAGTATTTATCATTAACTACAAGTCTGACAATGTGTTCCAAAAATACATTTCTGATGTTGCAAGCAGATGTGAGAAGGATGAAGGTGTTACTTGGCTGTACTTCTTTCTTTGGTCATTGCTAGACATATCCTTTGATTGAATTCATTTTATTGTCAGCTTTTTTCACTCTCTCATATATATTTCTAATGTGTTTTGCATTTGCTGTCCACTCAGCAGCACACAAACATGGCTCACTGCTTAAGGAAAGAAGTGAACATTTAAATTTAGACTGCCTTGTATAGCACAAACAAGCCTGACAATGGTGTGCTTTCATCAGCACTCTGGACAGTGCTGAGTGGAGCAATTCCACCATAACTTACCTATGTCTGTGGCACAAGGTTTAAGTCTAGTAAAGAATACAGGTAATTAATGTTTCAAATCTAGGTAAAATATACTTTTACAAAGGGTGTCAGAATCCCATTTCTTACAACATTTTGATTGGGAATGTAAAACTAAAGATAAATAAGAATGATAAATATGTTTACTGCTAGCAATGTATCAGTAATGCTTGCATAACTAAACTTTTCTATTTAGTATATATCATTAAAGCTTCACATATAACCTCAAGTGTGTGCAATTTCTTAAAAATGACTGATGAAATATAATGCAAAATGCACTTGCATATGCATGATGGGCACAGTAGCTTTTTCATAATCATCATAACTCATCACATATCCCAACTATGTGTCTAGGACAGCATGTCTTGTGTAGTATGTAACATACCCCTACCTGTATTACTCAAGTCATGCAACTCCATCCATCTGAAATATATTTACAAACAGAAATATTGTCTTTTACATAGGAATTCATTTCCATGAATAATTAAAATCAGACACATGCAGGCCTGTCTGAAGTATATCTCCATTCATTCTGAAATTAGTATATCCCTATTTACCATTATTAAAAGAAAATTCTTCTGCAGGAATAAGAAATAATAAGCTAAGTTTCAATTTTTGCATTCTTTATCCCATGAGTTTGATTACCAGATGGTAAAACCCAATTTTAACAGAGCATAAGTCCCAACATCAAAATATATCACAATTCATCCTATTTATCATTCCGAACACCAAGGATTACAACCAAGCCATTAAGCATTTCATTGTTGAACACTGCAACATGTGTCAATGGGTTGAGCATCACACATGGCAAATCTCAATGCCATGTTTCACACCTTTAGTCCTATTTGATTTAAATACTGCCAGTGTGTCTGCTAAGGAATTCATATTCTTGCAATTGCATAATTGCAGTTGACAAGGCTACGCATCAGTGTGCACATGTTACACGTGAGATCTGAATTGGGAGCCAATTCAGACATATATTGTTAGCTTGATTTCTGTAGACATGGCTCGTGATTGAGAGAATTGTGCTAAATTTAGAGCACAAAGGTGGGGTGTTCAGGAGTCCAGAATTTTTGTGGCACTCATTATGAAGTGGCATAGCTGCAGGCTGCTGCAGGGAAATTATACCAAGTCTTAGAATAATGCTTTAGTCTTGGAATAGCTTAGCCAAGGCTGTCTTCAATGGAACTGGGATTCCACACACTGGGAAACAATGTCAGTGAACTTGGATAAAAAGGACAGCTTTTTCCATCTCTTTCAACTTTCTGGTTTAAAAGCCCACATTTTCATTTATTCCCCACCTTTCCTGTAACTGGTTTAGTCCAGGTACAGATTTGCTGTATCCAGGACTCTTTGTAAGCTTCTGAGCCCCCAAAGCGTTTTTGTGTCAGAAGGAAGCCTTCTAGCTTATCAGTGGGAGTGGTAAGTACTAAGTAGCTTATCAACCACAAGAGGAGTGTTTTTTGGCTCAGAAATTGTAGTTTATTGACCATTTGGGCAGTTTTTCCATCTCTTTCAACTTTCTGGTTTAAAAGCCTGCATTTGCACTTGTTTCCCACCTTTTCTGTAACTAGTCTAGTCCAGATACAAATTTGGTGTATCCGGGACTGTTGGTAAGCTTCTGAGCCCCCCAAGCCTTTCTGTGTTGGAGGGTAGCTTTCTAGCTTATCAGTAGGAGTGGTAAGCACTAGGTAGCCTATATACCACAAGAGGAGTGGTTTCTGGCTCAGAAACTGTAGTTTATTGGCCGTTTGGGCAGTCTTCTATCTCTTTCAACTTTCTGATTAAAAGACTGCATTTGCACTTGTTTCCCACCTTTCCTGTAACTAGCCTAGTCCAAGTACAGATTTGCTGTATCCAGGACTGTGTGTAAGCTTCTGAGCCCCCAAGCCTTTCTGTGTTGGAGGGAAGCCTTATAGCTTGCCAGTAGAAGTGGTAAGTAGTAGATAGCTTATCTATCACAAGAGCAGTGGTTCCTAGCCCAGAAATTCTAGCTTATTGGCCGTTTGGGCAGTTTTTCCATCTCTTTCAACTTTCTGGTTTAAAAGCCCACATCTGTGCTTGTTCACCACCTTTTCTGTAACTAATCTAGTCCAGATACAGCTTTGCTGTATCCAGGACTGTTTATAGCTTCTGAGAGGTGCCAAAGTCTGTTCTTAATTTTTCCCTTAGTTCTGCTAGTTCTCTCCTCTCCTGCACTTTTACTAGCTTGTTAGTTTAGCACTTTACCAGACTTCTTGTAGCAATTATTGTAGTACACAAAAGTGCTACCAGCACTAAACGTTCTATAAGGAAACAGCTCCAGCACTTATTAATGCCCACCCCTCTAGGCATGTCTAAAGGTGAATTCCCTGTGCTTTCCCCTATTAACCTGATGAACTTGGGCATCCTGAGGCAATGTAGCAACTGCCTCATGTACACTAACAACCCTCTCCTCTTATCCCCCCCAACACTCAGACTTGTGAGTGATGCACTTATATATCCAAATTGGAAGCCACGCACTCTCCAGCCAAGATCGGAATAGCTGGTCAAGAGGAGAAGGTCAACACTTGCACCACACCACATGGAACACATAGCCCTCCAGAACACACACCGGCATTGCCGTCACATAAAAAATCAAACCACACACCCACCTTTGAGGAGGCTCTCAATAAAAATCTAACCGAACAGCTGGGACCTCCAAGGCAGAAACGCACTCAACCACCAGAACGCAACACTAATCACGAGACACATAACTCTCCTAAACAGTGTGCCATTCAACCAAAGTCCCTGAGGCAAAACAGCATGCCCAACACACTAGTCATAGGTGGCACGATAGTGAGGCACACTGATGTTCCACTCACTAGGTTGAATAAGGATAAAGTAACAGTCAGCTGCCTGTCAGGCACCAGGATCCACCATATAATGCATGCACTCAGGTCCCTCAACAACAGGTACAAATATGACTCTGTCATTGTACATGTGGGTGTGAATGACCTGTGACATACCTCCCTGGACTACATGAAAAGAGACATTGAAGAGCTTTCGGATTATGTAGCCCAGGTGGGTATGACCCTAGCCCTGAGCAGTATCCTACCATCACCCAGAATGATACCACAGTACAAGCAGAAAATGATTGATTTCAACAATTGGCTACATTTCTGGTGTCGTTCTAAGGGGATCCAGTATCTGTCTGCCTGGGATGACATGATTGACAGACCTCAATGCTTTGCCAGAGATGGCCTGCATCTATCACCCCTGGGGTTCCAGATATTGGTCAAGGCTCTTGCCACCCCTATAGTGCCTTTTTAGGTTTTGTTCCAAAGACCAAATTACCACCATAACAGCTACAAACAAATGCAATTTGAGGGTCATGCTGCTCAACACTAGAAGTCTAAATCTCAAAATGCACTTGCTCAAAGTACTCCTTAAAATGGAGAACATTGACATTTGTGCTGTAACAGAGACCTGGTTCAAGGCGGCAGAGAGCACCCCTGCACTTCTAGGCTACAACTCATTCCACACCTTTCTGCCCCAGAACTTGGACCGAAGCTCCAAAGGCAGTGGTGTCTCCATATTCATAAAGGATGCACATACCTCCAGACTGGTAGCCCAACATAACGCATCTGAGATTCCTTAGGTGCAGCTAACATTAGGTAAGACAGCGATTCAGGTCATAGCCTGCTATAGGTCCCCAGCCATGTCCCAAGATTCACACTCCACATTCCTAAGCACCCTGGAGAATATTAGGGTCCAACCTAACACTCTCATACTGGGCGACTTCAACTACCCTCCATTAATTGGGGAAACTACTCATGTACCAGTACACTTGCCCAACGCTTTCTGGAATTCATTAATTCCAATGCCCTGGACCAACTTGTTCTTACTCCCTCTACAGGTAGCAGCATCCTTGACATGGTTATTACTAAAATGGACGACTGTTGCTCCACACCAATAGTCAACTCCTCCCTGGTTAAATCTGATCACAAGCTAATCACCTTGGAAATCCACATCCCTCCCATCCCCCCAAAGGTAACCATCATGAAAAACTTCTCCAAAGCTAACTTTGGGCTCCTAAAAACAGAGGTGGCTAACTTCACAGCACCCATGCAAATGGAGAATAGTTGCATGACTGCCATATCATACACCAATGCACTGTACAAACACATACACAAATGCATGGATCTCACCATACCCAATAGAACTAAGACGCTCTCCTCAAAAAAAAAGGAAGCCAATCTGGTGGTCCCCTGCCATAAACAAACTCTACAACAGAAGGACGAAACTGATGCAGAATAAGGTGAAGTCCCAAGACTGGAAAGACTCCCTTATCAGCCTCAGCAAAAGGTTGAGATCCCTCATCAATCCTCTAAATCTACTTATGAAAACAGAATTGCAGCAGATAGTATAGACAACCACAAGGCCTTCTATAGTGATGTAAAGAATCTCCATGGCAATACCCAGATTTGCTCTGAGCTGCTGCACAATGGTATCTCCTATACCGAGCCAACAGATATTGTAAATATACTGGCAAACAGATTCAGTACTAACGTTACCCCCCCCCCCCAAAGAACCGATCACAATACCAGTAGATTGCCAGGCACCTAGTATTACTGCTGCACAGGTTAAAACAGCACTGTCCAAGGCCAAGAATACAGCTTCTATGAGACCTGACAGTATCCCTGGCTGTGTTTTACATGAACTACAGAGTGAACTGGAACCTCACCTGTGTGCCCTGTTCAATCACAGCCTCAGCTCAGGCTTTGTCCCCACCAAATGGCACACTGCTACAGTCATCACTCTCTACAAAGGAGAAGTGACTACAGACCCCGGGAACTATTGCCCCATTAGCGTGACAAGTCTAATATGTAAAACTATGGAATGCATCATCATGGACCTAATAAACAAGGATATAGGGAATCTCCAAACTCTGGACCCTGCACAGTTTGGTTTTGTGAAGGGTAGATCATGCCTGCTCAACTTGGTTGTCTTCTTTGAGTTAGTCACCAGAGCTGTGGATGAAGGTAAGGTGGTTCATACAGCCTACCTTGATCTGGCCAAGGCCTTTGATACCATTCCCCACTCAGGAATCATAGAAAACCTTACTAAGCTAGGCATCAACCTCTATATCACTAGGTGGGTTGCAAACTGGCTCACAGATAGAACCCACAGTGTGAAAGTAGCTGACTCCAAGTCAGACTGCTGAAGAGTCACAAGTGGAGTCCCACAGGGTTCGGTCCTGGGTCCTCTCCTGTTTGGTATCTACTTTTCTGAAGTCCAGGCCAACACGAAGGGACTCTGGCTGACAAAGTTCACAGATGATTGCAAGTTGGCAGCTACTATTAACTCCCCAAGCAATGCTGACATCCTACAGAAAGGCTTCAATGAGACCACCAACTGGTGTTAGAACCATGGCCTTCAGCTCAAAGCCAAAAAATGCGTCTTCATCCCCTTTGGGAAAAACCCGGTTCTCATGAATTACCACATTGATGGCAGTCCACTGAACACAGAAGGCATTATAAGAGATCTGAGAACACAAGTTGACAGCAATCTTTCTTTTGACCACTACATTGCCACTGTGGTCAGATAGTCCTTCTATGTGGCACATCTCATTACTAAGGGTTTTGCATTCAGGAAGAAAGAGGTCATTGTCTCCCTCTACTCTTCCCTCATTAAGCCAATCATCGAGTACAACACATGTGCCTCACTAGACACATGCAGCAATTGGAGAGGCTGCAAAAGTACCTCACAAAGAGGATCCTAGGCCTTAAACACTTGTCCTATATGGACAGATTCAAAAAACTCCAACTATTCTCTGTCTCATATCACCTACTTAGAAATGATTTCTGCTTGACTTACAAAGCCATGTCTGACCCAGCTCTGTTAGAAATGCTGCATCTAAAGAAATCACAATCCCTCTGCAACACACGCTCCAGAGACCTCAACCTCACTACCACAATCAACAGAACATGCTGAAGGGACAGGTTCATAACCCATAGACTGCCCATGCTATGGAATAGACTTCCCATACATGTTAAACAGAGCACCTCACTGGCCCTCTTCAAGAGAAATCTTGATGAGTGGATGGGAAACAGAATATTCACCCCGGGGATCACTCCAGTGGCTCTACTCGACAGAGACACTAGGAACTAAGGTTGGGTGGCAGGATGCCAGGGTAATCCTAAGGGCTAGGCTTGTAAAGGCTCCAGGGCCATTAGCCTAGTACACACCTATGAACCTAATCACTGCTATAGTGACCTGAAAAGCACATGTAGGACCTCCTAAGGCAAAGGGAGGATAAATTTAGGACTGGAAATGCCTCTTAGTTGTATAAGTATACTGACCCATAACCTGTCTATAATATGACATTAATTATCCAGCCAGACAATGCAATTGTTCATTATGCTGTAATATATATTATTTCTTTTTTTTTCTTTCTATACTGTATAGCTACAAGGAAAATAGCAGCAAACCATGAGCCACACCTGGAGTGACTACCTCACATCAGAGAGGCATGGGGTAAGTATGCCTCAGATCCAAATGCAAGCCAGGTAAGTATTTTCAGTCCCTTACTCCCTGGCATAACTCAACCTTGATATCAGGAATGCATGCTTCTCCAATAGCTCTTGTGTGTGTGTGTGGATTCAATACCCAGATGCAGAAATTAGGTTTTATTACAGGATAGTATTTCTAAAATATAAACAGCATTAATAAATGTCAGGAGCAATTCAGTTATGGTTAAACTACAATAATAAATGTCAGTAGCAATTCAATTATGGTAAGTGCAATTATTACATGTGTATGGCTATACCCTATATAATATAGTTCATAGCTTCATAGGTACGTACTAGGCCTAGCTGCATACAGAAATAAAGACTGTTATTTCATATATCCTAGCAATGAAATCTGTTTATTTTCTGGCACATTAATACCTTCCGATCATATCTGGATGTGGCAAAGATATGCAATAGTACATATATATATATATATATATATATATATATATATATATATATATATATATATATATATATATATATATATATATATATATATATATATATATGAATTATTGTTTAAGATTTGTATAATGCAAACGTTTTCTGTACTTTAGTCAATTTTGTACTTTTGTCAGTTTTGTATTTTGTTAACCTGGAGAGTTTCTCCCCAGGCCACCACTGAAAAAGGACCTGTGTCCAGTCGGACTTTCCTGGAAAAAAATTACCAACTTTTCCTGCAAATTTCCAAACCTAACAAATCCATTGGAAAATTCCTTTATAGTCACTTAGTCACCACTACCTGGAAAAAGCTTCCTCTTCAGATCTGCTCAATTAACAAAACATCTAGTTTTAAAATAGCATTAAAGGAAATTCTGCTTAACTCCTGGATCTGCTTCTGTACTGACCACTCTTGAATACTACCACCTCTGACACTACCCTATTTCCCCTTTAACCTTTGTCTTTCCCTTATTCTATCCCCTATTTATTGAGTATCTTATCTGTTGTGCTCTGACTATCCTTATTTCACTTGTGTCCTCCAGACATTTCATTCTCTACTCTAGCTTACTCCTCAAGAACAAACGTATCGTGATTGATTTACTTTCCTTATGTTAATTTTCCCATACCATTGTATTTAATGTTATATGTTCTTTGTAATAATGATGCATTTCCCAATTAGTGTATGATGTTTTTGATGCTATCCATGTATTAGACATTATTTCTCCAATTGTATAATTCTCTATGTATGTTTCTAACTGTTTTGTAATGGAGCTTTTCTCCTTGGGTCTCTGTTGAAAAAGGGCATGCTGCCCAGCCAGACACACCCAGTTAACAAATGGCAAATAAGTAAGTAAGTAAATAAATAAAGAAAGAAAGTAAATAATAAAATAGTCAGTTATCATATTTGTTTATGTACTGA
The DNA here is from genome assembly GCF_019279795.1 of Protopterus annectens. Classification (NCBI taxonomy): domain Eukaryota; kingdom Metazoa; phylum Chordata; order Ceratodontiformes; family Protopteridae; genus Protopterus; species Protopterus annectens. The sequence goes on from NC_056731.1 coordinate 519,121,795, forward strand.
AAAAGTGTATGCAAAAAATAAAAAAAATTATGACATGGCATGGATGTCTCTCCATTTTCTACCACCACTATCTCTTTTTATGTGTGTGTGTGTGTGTGTAAATATATATATATATATATATATATATATATATATATATATATATATATATATATATATATATATATATATACACACACACATATGGATCCCCTTCAGAAGCTCAAAGTTTCAAAACTCCAAATTTCAAATGGCTGAGAACAGAAGACTGAAGTTTTGAAACTTTGAACATATGTTTTTAGTAGAACAATCTGCATAAAATGCATGATTTTACACTCTGTACATCAGAAACCTGTAGAGTTTCTATTTTTTGCAGATTGTTCTACTAAAAACATTGTGTATTTTGCTAAGTGCAATCTTTGTAGTGCATTCTATATTGGTAAAACCAATAGAACTATGAAGGAAAGGGTGATGGGACATCTTAATGATATCAGGAACAGCAAACTTACTAATGCATTAGCTAAGCATGTCTTAGACTGTGGTGATCAGCACAATTTTAAATTCTTGGTCTTGCAAAAAGTGAATGTGAGCCTTAGAGAAGGTGACATTAATAATGAAACTGAATATGCTGAACTAAGGTCAATAGTGGACTTTAAGGCATACTTATCACCTGGTCTTAACAGTACTGTATCTTTAAAACATCTCTTGAAAAAAAGTGTGTTGCGTCATTGATTTTTAAAGAATTTTTATTGGTTATTGGTTTTATTTAAACCTCGTGTGCTAATGTATTTCTGTGTTAAGGTCTGAAGAAGAGGATTGCCTCGAAAGGGCTTACCTAAATCTGTGTTTTGTAATAAATTTCAAGTATTTTAATTTCCAGCCTACAAGTCTCTTTATCTACATTTATACCTAATACAAATCTGTTCTTTATTCCATCAGATATACTTCTTTGCATGAAAGTCAGCACGGTCCACCATAGTCTATTGCTAATTCCAATTCGAAGTTCTGCACCTCAAGATATGATTATGCATGTGCTAATACTTTGCCATAAGCAGTGCAATTGAGCTTGGCAATGCTGCTCTTCTGGCAAAGAGTATCAACAAAATTAGACTAAATAATTCTTTGTTCAGGTTGCACAATGTTTGCTTGTCTGTATTGAATTCTGATAACAAATTATCTTGATTTCAGAGTGATGTTGTCTCAATTAACTTAGTAGGTTAATATATGTCTGCTGTCCAATGGTTACACTTGTCACTGTGTTACAGTGTTAGTTAACTTATTCATACATAATCCATCACTATTATTCTGCAGTGCACTGTCCTATGTAGGAAGTGTCTGTTTGTCTTATCAATGCAGTTTGTGCAAGCTTGAGCCAAGACAAGACAAGTTTGCAATCAACCCAGACTGAAGTGGCAGGGATGTTGATTGCTAATCCACTGGTTTACAACTCTGATTTTCTTTGGCATCCTCTACTATGAAATAGGTACATGACCCTCACAGTACATGAAGGACAGTACGGAAAGCTTAGTAGAGAAGTATGTCATTACATGGAACAGCCACAGTGCTATTACATTGTCCTGTGCACACATATGCATTTCCAAAACCTGTGCTGCACAGCACTATTGTTACCAAACAATGGCTTTTTACCAGTTACAGCTGTGCTTTTTCACATCATTAAATTCAGACATCTCCTATGGCACTTACAAATACCACTGTGCTCTATAGATTGTACATCTAGATAGGAAGGTGGTTTAATGCTCAACATAGAAAACTTGTGTGTGGGGTATAGTGACAGGTAAGTAATGCTTGGTGATGAGTCTACTTTCCCTGAGGAGAATACATTTAACTTTGCACACAGCTCTCTTATCCCACTTTTAACAGAACATCCTCTCTGCAGCACAATGATGAGGCCATCCTGTCAAAAGTACACTGTCTACCCTTAAGAGTCAGATTTCACATGTGAAGCTTGTGAATAATTTTGTGATCTCTAGACTGTGCAGCTAGGTAGGTAGGAGTTTGAAGCTCAGTGATAGAAGTGTGTGCTTGTGTGTGTGTGTGTGTGTGTGTGTGTGTGTGTGTGTGTGTGTGTGTGTGTGTGTGTCTAGGGGGGCTGTATAAAATCAGATGAGCATGTTTTCCATCACAATTGTGCTCAGTCAACTTCCACTCTGGAGAAACATTTTAAATCGCTAGATGACTCTACCATCCCCCGATCCCATCTTTTATAACATCTTCTCTGCACCACACTTATGAGGTGATTCTTTCTAAAGTGCACTCTCACACTGTGGACATCAGACTTCTCCTGTGGCACTTGGACTTCATACAGTGATCTCTAGAATGTGTAACTACTTAAATAGGTAAATCAAATAGCGCACTGACTAACTTGTGTGGGTAAAGCTCATAATGCATTGGAATACTTCCACTCATACTTGCAATGAGTAACCTTACACTCAAGTGATGTGTTTGGCTAGAACCATAATTCAGCTTCATTGTATTGAGTTTCTACAATAAAGTAGTGATGTCATTCTTTTGGAGAAGGTGTATGTCTCACTTATAGTAAGACCTCTGCTGTGACATGGGTGCTAAATGCAATGATTGTAGGTTATATAACTAGATAGGTAGGATGTTTATATCTCGCAGTGGTGAACTTGTCTGTGGGGAGCTATAGAGTCAGGTAGGTATAACGTCAACAACAGCTGAAATTAATCCACTTCCACATGGAGAAACCTTTAGACAGGTAGATGCGTCCCGCAATCCTTTATCCCACTTTTCATAACAACATCTTCTCTGCAACATATTGATGAGGTAATTATTTTTAAAGTACACTCTCACTTTAAAAGCCAGACATCTCCTGTGGTGCTTGCATTTCTTACACTGTTCTCTAGAATGTAAAACTAGATAGGTAGAAGGTTCTACTGCAGCAATGATTACCCTCTAAGTATATATGTGTGTGACTGTAAATAAATTCAGGATTGGTTTACACACTTTTGCAGTGACAACATTTACAACCCCAGATGGCTGTACAAGCCATTTTAGCACATATATCTCCTTGGCAATACACTGCTAATGCCATCATTTCATAGATGTATACCTTGTCTGTATTCAGAATTCTCCTGTGCTGCTGGCTGCTGATATTGGGCTCTACAGATTGCATAACTAGATAGGTAGGTGGTTTGAGTCAATCCTTGCTTAAATAGTGCGACTGTGAATACTGTCATATACAGTTAGGTACCTCACAAGCACTATTATGTACATTTCTATTAGGAGATTTATTTTCAGTGGCACAGTCTTCAACTAGCGAATTCTAGCATCCTCAGGGAAAAGACATTTTTGGCAACACAATGATTACATAATGCTTACATAACTGCCGTATCTTACAGTTATAGTGCAAATCCTCATGTGGTGTCTGACTTTGATACTGCACTTTGCACATTGTGTGCCTACACAGGTTTGAGTCCAGCTGTGAATGTGTCTTTCACACTCATACTCTGTACACTGCTTTTCAAATACATATATAATGTAAGGCTGTACAGTGTTATCGTGCCCTTCAACCACATTTTAGTGCACATATCCATCTAATAAACAATGGTAATGTCATCCATTCAACTGTGCACTGTCACAGTTGTACAGCAACATGTCATGTGGCACTTGTGATTCAGGCACTGATCTCTAGCTTGTGATCTTAAGTAGTTAGATCAAATCCAGCCATTACTGTTCAGATTTTTTTTTCAGTTTTATTGTGACTGTACATGTCACTAACACTGTTGTCAAACACACCTGTTGTGTATATATATATAGATGTTGATTCCTCCTACATAAAGATGATAATTTTTCACATGGCGATGCTTTAATTCAGATTAATGATGATATGTTATAGAGTAATGATGATATGTTATTACATTTTCCTTACATAACATTTATAGTAAGCATGCTCCTCAGGCAAGAGTGAATGAGACAGCATTCTGCATGTTGTTGCCTTACTACAGCAGTTACAAGCACACATTCCCTTGCAGCAATAACATGATGCAATGCCTTGAATTACTGACATATCTCACAATTGTAGTGGGACTTTTACTGTGGCACATTTGCTCTTGACAATATCATGTATTTTCTGTAATTAAATGCTCAGGTGTTTAAAATCCACATTTAGTGACTTAGCATTGTGTGGCCTTATACTGTAATGCATGAATGGCATTCACCACTGTTACAATGTATACATTTACAGTAGGAGGGGGCCACCCCCATCCCTTTTACATCAAAGAGATCGCTTGCCACAAAATAATATGATATAATGACTTAGCATAGGTGGAATGTCATACTTGTGTTATGACTTTCACTGTGGCACTTGTGTTTCATCCATGTCAGTAGATTTGCATAGCTTGCTGTTCAAGTCCAGAAAAGGGCAACATTTTATGAATATACTGACATTTTACAAAAAATATTCTATCTACATATGCTTATCAATTTTTGTATTGGACAATGATATATAATCACAGTTGTGATTGAACAGCAGTGAAACAGTTATTTGAGGCATGTCATGCTGTGAGTGCTCCTGTGGCATACGTATTTAGTATTGGCTTGTATTGCATACCTACACAGATAAACTGTGGTTCAATTCTGGAGCAGTGTTTGTACTACATGATGGAAACAGCTTCCTTGTCAAAGAAGCATTGATATTATACTGCTCTCTGTTGTGTGAACAGCAACATGCATAGCGCCTTTATTATGAATAAATCAGATTGTTGGCATTCTTTGCACAGTTCTTTTCTTACTACACATATTGATTTCAGTTATTTGTGATATCCTCCACTGCTTTCTCCTGTGGTAGACACTGTCAATGCAGAGATCTGTAGAGAGCCTAGTATCATAGGCAGGGGATTGAATTTGGTAACATCTATCTGTCAGACAGCGGTGGCTTACACATAGACAATAGTTAAGGCACAGTCAGAGGGTCAACCTTTTAAGGCCTTGTCCTACAATGTAAGGCATCCATACACCTTATGATAGGAAAGTGCTGTAAGCCCTTCAGGAGTGTTCTTCATGACACAACTGATATGCATATTTCTGTGGCGTCCATCATTGATGTGCATATCTCTGATATCTGTCCTGGCATGTGTTCAAAAATGACAAGATGTGAAGGATTATTATGTTATTCATGGCTCAAAAGCATTAGTTATTTCTGACATAATTATTCTCTGTATTGCATTTCTTCATCCAAATATTTCTTAAATATTGCAATTCCTTTCATCGCACTGTACATCTTAATGCCAGATGAGGGCTTCCATAAATGTTACTTACTGTACGGTATGCTGTAAGATCATCAGAAAGTGTGAATGGCCTTCTGTTATGACACTTTCTTGTCTGTTGGAGCTGTTCAATTGCAGCTATATTACTGTTACCAGTAATTCCTTGTGAACATGCCTAGTATAATGATGAATGGGATGAGTGCTGTCATAAAATAATGAAATGTCATGAAACTGCACTCATTGCAAGCATTATTAACCCTGGAAGATGTTGACATTTGTGCAGTCACAGAAACCTGGTTCAAAGCTGTGGAGAGCACCCCAGCCTTACCTGGTTACTCATCCTATCATACATTCAGACCCCAAAATGTGGGCAGCAAAGCCAAAGGAGGTGGAGTTTCAATATATATTAAAGACACACATACCTCCAAGCTGGTCAAAGAGTATGACACACAGGAGACACTCCAGGTGCAGTTAACCATTGACAAGGCCCCTATTCAAATTATACCTAGCTACAGGGCCCCAAATTTGACTCAAGATGCCCACTTCACCTATCTGGACCTCTTCAAATCTATCAAGATTCAACCTTTTACCCTGATCCTGGGTGACTTTAATTACCCAACCATAGATTGGAAAAACTACTCATACCAAACCACAAATGCACAGAGATTCCTCAATTTTATCAATACAAATGCCTTGGAACAGCTAGTCAATACCCCCACAAGAGGTGGTAATATCTTGGACTTTGTATTAATTAACTTAAGTAACCACTTCAGCACCCCTACAGTATCATCCTCCCTGGTAAGATCCAACCATAAAGGGGTCACTTTCAAAGTCACCATCTCCCCTGACCCCCTCTAGATAGGATAAAACAAAAAAACTTCTCCAAAGCTGATTACAACCTCCTGAGGGATGGTATAAACAGCTTCACAACCCCCTCCCCCACTGTAGGAACTGGCACTAATGTCCAAATCTACACTGAAGTACTATACGAGCATTTATATAATGCATGGAATCAGGAATACCTGATGGGACAAAATCATCTGCCACAAGGAAGAGAATACCTATCTGGTGGACATCTGCAATAAATAAACTATATATTTCTAGTCCAAATTGGCCACATCTACTAGAGACAATTCTAAGGCCTTCTTCACATATGTCTGCAATCTCAAAGAAAGCACCCAGATCTGTTCAGAACTGGTGGTCAAGGCCACCACATACACACATGCTGTAGATATAACCAATCTACTGGCTCACAGATTCAGTGAAAACTTTTCCCCTCTGTTCCCCCATCAGTAAATCATGACATGCCCAGTACCTGCCCCCCACCCTTTATCTCTAGGGAACAGGTCATTACTGCCCTTTCAAAGGCAAACAATACAGCCTCCATGAGACCTGATAACATCCCAAGCTGCATCCTACATGAACTCAGGCGTGAACATGCAGCACCATTATGCACCCTATTCAACTAAAGCTGAGTACCGGCTTTGTCCCACATGAGTGGAGGACAGCCACTGTCATCCCTTTACACAAAGGTGGAGCATCCACCGATCAAGGAAATTATAGACCCATCAATCTAACCAGCTTGATCTGCAAGGCCATGGAACAGATTATCATGGACCTCATTAACAGGGACGTTGGCAACCTCCAAACACTTGACCCCACACAGCTTGGTTTTGTCAAGGGGAGGTCATGTCTGTCAAATCTGGTTGACTTCTTTGGGACAGTTACCAAAGTCATGGATGAGGGAAAGATGGTGCACACTCCATACCTTGACCTGGCCAAAGAATTCGTTACTATTCCCCATACGGGCATAGTAGATAAACTGTCTCAACTAGGCATCAATCCATATGTTACCAGATGGGTAGCAAAATGGCTCACTGATAGAACCCACATAATCAAAATAGGGGAAGCCACCTCAAGCAATAGACCCATAACGAGTGGCACACCCCAGAGATCGGTCTTGGGGCCTCTGTTATTCGGAGTATACTTCTCTGAAGTGCAGGCCAAAACCAGTGGGCTATAGCTGACCAAGTTTGCAGATGACTGCAAGCTGGGCACAGTCATTAATTCCCCAAGTGATATGCACATCCTCCAAGAGGGTCTCAGCCAAAGAAATGATTGGTGCCAGAAACATGGCCTCAAGCTGAATGCCAAAAAATGCATCATCATTCCCTTTGGGGAGAGTGATGTCCCCACATATTATCACATTAATAACAACTTCCTAAGTACAGAATCAGTAGAGAGGGATTTGGGCTCTCAGGTTGATAGCAACCTGACATTTGAAAACCATGTTGCTTTCATTGTACGGAAATCGTTCTACATGGCCCACCTCATAAGTAAAGGGATCTCATTCAGGGACAAAGAGATCATAAGATCCCTGTATTCTTCTCTTATAAGGCCAATTATTGAGTACAATGCCCCTTCAGCATGTACCTCACAAAGCACATGCAGCAGCTGGAGAGACCACAGAGGTTCCTTACCAGGAGAATCCAGGGCCTCAAACATTTACCCTGCACAGATAGGTTAAAAGCCCTGTCCCTCTACTCAGTTTCATACAGACTCCTCAAAGCTGACCTCTGTCTGGCATACAAAGCAATCTCAGACCTCGCCTTGATGGGACTGCTGCATATCCGCAAGTCAAGCTCCACTAGAGCAACCCATATGCACGACCTCAAGCTGTTCTGTGATATCAATAGGACTTGTCAGGACAGATTTGTGTCCCAGAGACTCCTCCATATGTGGAATAGACTCCCTCTCCACATCAAGCAGAGTACCTCATTATCCCTTTTTAAGAGCAGCCTGGATAACTGGATGAGAAACAGAAAATACACTCCTGGGATTCCACCTGTGTCCCTACTGGACAGGTTCTCTGGGTGCTGACTTGTCTAAACATGGGCTAAACTCTTGGATAGGCTTATAAGGGCCTCAGGGTCAATAGCCTAGTAATCTCCTATTATCTTATGATCTGTGTTGTCATTTGTCACTTGTGTATGCTGAGTGTTGTTATATTACCATTTAGCATTTCCATTATTATACAACACATGCTTGTCTAGTACATATTTATAAGTGATAACCCCCTTTCCTATGGGTGCCAATAACAGATATTTGCAAAAAAAATTCCCTTTTGATGTGTATAACACAACAGCTGTAAGGTTAATTTCATCTTGTGTATACATGCTGAGGTGAAGAATACAGCCATGGTGTCAGCTTGCATATACAAATTCCCTATATATATATATATATATATATATATATATATATATATATATATATATATATATCATATGCAATAACTGCAGTCTTTGCATTGATCTCATAATGTATATACTATCCTTGCTAACTATTATCTCAACTCAACATTTTATTAACATGTAAATCACATTACCTCCTCTTTGTTACACTGCAACTTTATGTCCTTCTAACATCCTTTGTTAGCATGTCTGTTTTTATGTGCATAAGACAAATATTGGCTGGAATTCAATAAAGCCTACATGGAGCAATTCTCCATGTAGGAATAGTGTTGGGGCCTGAACACAGAACATGGCCACTGAGTGAGCCAGGAAACAGAGCTGAGGGGAGTGCATGAGCGTGCGGACACAGGTGTCTGTGGAATGCAAATGACCTCATAAGCTGGTGAAAAACATGGAAATGAGGTTGATTTGTGCTTCATCAAGCAGAAAGGCACCTGTGTAGGTGCCATGTCAGTGTAGGAAATGTACACAGTTAGAAACCATGTACTGTAATTTAAAATTTAAACAGGGGCTGTAAAAGCCCCCCCCAAAAGGTGGACATTGCACAGTAGGCATGCAAATGGCCAAAAGTATGGCCAGCAGTTCAAAAAAGCAATGCAATACAATGTAATAAAAAATATAATTGTTTTAATATATATATATATATATATATATATATATATATATATCATGTTTAAACATTATACAGCAACGCCAAACATGCCATTATGCAAAAATAAATAAAAAGTTTATAACATGAAAATTAGACACTTGCAAAAGTATTACATTATAGTGCCCAGCAGGTAGAGTCTTACAATGGCAGGTTACAGTGGTTGCTCTGGAGACAGGTCCTGGTGTAATGAAGTATCCAGGGTATATGCAATTTGGTGTAGTAAATGAGTCAGGGTTAGTGAATAGCAAAAACCATGGTAATGCTAGAACCATATTGGTGTGGGTAGAACAGGTAGCTGCTATCACAATGGGGTGTGTCACAGTATGTTAAAGCAGATTGGAGCTTAGTGGCGACAGTTTGTGCTCAGCTAAGCACAGCTAAATAGGGGTGTGTGTCTAATGATGTTGAGCGTGTTTTAGCCAATTTAAGAAAAGTTGAGCATGGCTGTGTTTGTGGGAGTGTCAGAACTGCTGAGCATTGTTTACACTAGCTCCTAATGTTTGCACTGCGAGCCCCACTGCTTAGCAGTGTAAGAAATAGGAAAAAAACAATTGCCTGGGAAAGACAGTCAGGTAGAAATGACTGATAAGCCCTATTCAACAGACATTGGCCACTTCAAACACCCAATGTTATACCTGTCAGATGGAATGCAGCATAATGAGCCAATCACACAGGCGTCAACTTTGCAGCACACCACTATAAAGTATGGATACACCCTACAATCTGATTTTCCCACATACTCTGCACCATTGAAGTTCACACTTGGGAATTTTAACTGAAAAAATGCTAGGGGTGGTGGCTGATGGTCTGCTACATCTGTATGTGCTTGAGGCTAAGGTCAGTGAAGATGATGATGCTGACAATAGGCTGAGACTGAGAAGGAGAAGAGTGTTCAGACCCAGAGTTACCTTCCAGGAGCTACATGAGCTGGAGATTGTGGAGTGCTACAGGGTGGACAGGGACATACTACAAGAAGTCACTGAGCTCTGCCACCCTCAACTCAGACCCAGAGCCAACAGAGGAGAACTCATCCCAATGGAAACAAAGGTATGTGTAGCTCTTAGAATATTAGCTACAGGTACTTTTCAAAGACCAAGTGGGGATATAATGGGGATCTCACAGGCATCTGCATCCAGGGTACTCCACCAGTTCCTGGATGCCATGCAAGCACATGCTAGCAAGCAAATTTATTTACCCTGCACCCCTGAGGACAGCGTCATCAATATGCATCTCTTCCAACATGTAGCACACTACCCAGTGGTACTGGCAGTCATAGACTGCACTCATGTGCACATCAAAGAACCACCTGGTGAAGAGGGTAGGGTCTATGTCAACCACACGTGGTAACACTCCATCAACTGCCAGGTCATGTGCAATGCCCAGGGTATTATCATGAATGTGTGTGCTGGCAGCCCTGGCAACTATCACAGCTCCCACATCTGGCACACCTCACAGCTGTACCAGACATTTGCCAGGGGGGACATCCCATACAGCCATATACTGGAGGATGCTGGCTACGCAGTAGAACCATGGATGATGACACCCATCAGAAATGCATACACACCTACTGAAGAATGCCATAATGAGGCACACACACAAACTAGGTACATCATACTGAGTGTGTTTGGGCCGCTCAAGTCACGGTTCTGCTGCCTTGATATATTTGGTGGAGCCCTACAGTACTCTCCAGCCACATGTGCACACATGTTCACAGTATGTGCCATGCTATGCAATATGATCCTGTGGAAACAACTGTGGCCAGAACATCACAGGGAAGGGACACACAGCCTCCCACCAGTGCCAAGGTCACCACAGCCCAGGGGGACTTGGAGGAGGAACCCCCTGAGCCTATCCATGTAGGCAGATGTAGATGTGCCCAGTATGCCCTGGTCATGGCAAAGAGGCAACGTATAGCACATGCACTGACAATCTAGGGACTTAGGGACTTACACCTCACTCTGACTCACATACATAGTAAAAAAGATGCCAGCCACACCACACAACCTGTACCTTACCATGTATTTGCTGTGTACAGCATGCATCAGACAGACACCACTATGAAGCACTGTTATCTGAACCACTGATGGCACAAGGAAAGTCACTCTTCTTTACAAGAAATGAATGGCGTAGTAGACTGTGGTAGCATTTGTATGGACCTTCCACATGCATGCAAGGGAATAGAGTGGGCTGCTGGGATAGCTGCAGACAACTGACAGCTGTGTGGGACAACAGGAACTATCTGTCCAATACTGATTGACCCTTAATATGCAGTAGGACCCAAGCCACCAAATCCCAATGCACTATATGAGGGAATGACATACAGCGGAGGTCAGAGGACAGATGCTTGACTGTCAATGCTAGAGCCCCCTACCCCCAAAACACCCATTTCCCCATACAACTGCACTCACAGTATGTTTGCAAGGTAATAGCAGCAGGCCATACAATCCCTGCACTATCCCAATCAATCTGGTGATGTACCATTTCCTCAATATGCAGGGGTCAAAGTGCTATGTTTATCTGTGGTTGATAGTGTCAGGAAGTAAACTGCACTGTCTGCTGGCTGTTGTGGCTTAGTGGGTAGTACATTACCATGTTTGATAGGGTACATCATTTGAGACTGGCTGCACCTACTGTTTTGCATGTGAGCTACACCTATGGTAGGAATTCTACAGACTGTCCATATGTCAGTATTTCTTACTGCAAGAAAGCTGGACAAAGATGGACACAATGGATGGAGAGGAGGCCATGGATATAGACAGTACATAGCCCTCAGTAATCTAGATAGTAGCTAGCAGAACAGAAGGTTTTGACAAGCCAGTGCAACAGCAAGATATAAAGGCTGTCATGTAACTGTGTCAGTACTTACAACAAGTCAGTGGGCACCATCCATACCCCACAAATGTTCAGAGTTTAACAGAATGTCCATATTTATGGTTCATATATCTGTTCTGTTTATCATAACATTTACAGCTTTCTGACAAACTATTGGCAAATGACTAACAGTTGCTGTGAGAAACTAATAACAGACAGGTGAGATGCAGATATCATACCCATTGGAAAATGCATGCGAATACAAAACCACTCCAGCAACTGTCTAGGTTTGTAAGATCAATATTAAAATCCTGTCCCCATGTTTGGGCCTATGTTCCACTGTTATATATTGCCCTGTCCACATTAATGGCTGTAAGAGTATAAGAGGTTTGGGCAACATATGGCCTTATAATAACAGTACAAGACAAAACATCCGAGGACCAGAGCAGATGTATGGGGTACTATGCTGGACAACCTGCAAAACAGGTGCAGTCAGAGGTGTGAAGTCCATAACCCTGTGTGTGGTGTTACATCTCTTACACCAATCACAGCATACCTACAACTACATAGAGCAGCAACTGTGTACAAAGCCAGGAACTGAAGCAGGGCAGGACAAAGGCCCTCATATAAGGGGAAGGAGGAACTACTGGCCAGACTAATGTAGAAAGTGCAGAATGCAACAGTTTGTGTAGTAGCATAGCTTCCCTGCAGTGTATGGTGTCGATAACCCAAATGTCTGTCAGTGTTTCCTCACATCAATCTATAATGATCTGCCATTGACGTTTCAAGAAATCACAGTGCTATGTAAAATGTACCAGACATTTATGCAAAACTCTGTTCAGTCCAATACACGCTGTACACACCCTACATATGGGTCAGATATTATGGACAGCACACAGCCAGGAAATCCCTCAGGCAGTATATCAGGGAGGTGCTGTACTGTTCCATGACATACAGCAGAGAATTGGCTGTAGCACAAAAAATCCTAGACTGGAATACAGATATTTCTGGCCTAGAGTCCCATTGTAATTAATGATGGCCATACTGGGCATGCTCCTACACTTAGCTAAGTTCAGCCCATGTCTGAACCCACATCTGACTATAGAACTGTGCCCATGTCTGAACCCACATCTGACTATAGAACTGTGATGTCCATATATATCTCTGCACATACAGAGAGCTATATATCTTTCAACTGTCTCTCCCTATTGCCAGCATACATAATTACCCATATCTATCTATATGTGGCACATATAAGATATATGTGGATCTGTTGAGTTTAATATAGACACACATATATAGGTCAGATATATATTATATGTAGAGAGGCAGACAGAAGGGGTGGGACAGAGAGAGAGAGGGAAATTGTAACTAGTGGTGCATGCAAGGGATCTAATCTCACAATGGGCGCGATGTGTGCCCATGTATATATTCCACATACAGCAAAATGCACGTCTGTGCAATGGTCACTCATTTTATGGCCCTGTAACTGGTGTCCTCCATGACAGTGGCCTCCCTGTCAGCAGCTACTGATGTCATCCACCCCAACAGCAGTGGCAGACACTATCTCAATGCATAAGCTTCATGGTGCATGTGATAATTGCATAGCACTATAGTGTATACAGCTAGATAAGTAGTGGCTCTAATCCCAGAAATAGCAACTCAGTGAGTATGTGTGTAAATATTTCACATTGTAACTGTGTGTACTCCCTGTCTATGTATGTGCAATGCCAATGCATTTTAAAGCCTGTGCCTACATGTGAATCTCCCCCATTGGCCTACTTTACAGGGCCTGCTAATGTTATCAACCTTAGATGCACTGTTAGACAGTTTCCAAACACATAAGGCCTGTGGCGCATGTGATAATTATGTAGCAGTATAGTGTATGCAGCTAGCTAGGTAGGTAGGGGTTCTCATCCAAACAATGTCAACTCAGTGTGTGTGTGTGTGTGTGTGTGTGTGTGTGTGTGTGTGTGTGTGTGTGTGTGTGTGTGTGTGTGTGTGTGTGTGTGTGTGTGTGTGTGTGTGTGTGTGTGTGGGTGCAGCTATATCCCCTAGCAGTGGTGTGTATGTCTTGCTTATGTGTGTGCAATGTCAATACATTTTAAGGCCTGTTAACCCCCCCATTGGATTACTTTACAGGGTCTGCTGGTGTCATTCATCTTAAATGTGCCATTAGACACTTTCCAGGCACAAAATCTCTGTGGCACATGTGATAAGTGTGCAGCACTATAGTACATGTAACTAGATTGGTAGGGGTTCTAATCTCACAACTGGCAACTCTGTGAGTGTAGCAGCCTTATTTGTGTGATGGTTATACTATTTTTGAGGGCCTGTTTCACCCTGTTAACCTCCCCATTGGATTATGCTACAGGGCCTGTGGGTGTCATTCACCTTAGATGCACTGTTAGACACTCTCCAGGCACATAAGCTCCATGGCGCATGCGATATGTATGTAGTACTATAGTGTGTATTACTACTGCAGATAGTGTGTGGCTGCATATCCCCTTACACCTGTGTGGCTGTGTTAAGTCTACCATCATACCTCTCAACCCCTTAGAGCACAAAACCTGGATAAAGCCATACAGAAAAGTGGGACAAAGGTCAAATAATAGGGGCAATTTTTAAATATTGCTCTTGCACACATAGAAAGTTGATAGCATGACAGGTTGTGCATTAGCATGATTTTCGTGAAGGATATGAAGTCTGAAAATAAAATATCTGTCATTATTGACTAACGTCAATCTTTAATGGCTAATTTGCCAGAAAATTACAATGTTATGAAAAACAGACCAAAAATATTTGGCAAACATCAGGACATTCTGCAGAAATCTGTACAGGTGAAAGGTATGGCCACCACCTGTCCCCTCCCCGAAGGTTGCAGTCCATGTTTGGCCAGGTGTGACCTGTGAAAACAACTCAAACAATACAGCAGTCCCAAGAGTGTAGGACAACAAACATTTACTAAAGTTGTGTAACAGTTGCATAAAGCAGTTATTGTAAATCAGAAACACCTTAATGTTAAGAGAAAAAGCATAAGCTATGGAAATGTGACAAAAATAAGCTGTCATAGTGGAAGACCAAGAGAAGTCCTGTCTGTTGCACTTGCCACAGGTATGGTTTGTCATGCCAACTTTCACGATACTACAAGAAGTGTCCCACATTGCACATTTCATAAGGTGACAACTCTACTCTGTGTTGCCTGTCTGTGTGATATGTAGACATGTGGAGGCCCTGTGAGTAGCTACTTCCCCCAATGACACACATGTATCTAGTCATGAATGCCAACTGTCACCACCCATATTTGGAGATACTGCCTAAGGCTGTGGTGACTGTAAGTTGTGTACTCTGTCATTGACCCATCAACCGATGTTAACACACTGCAATGGGGTCTTACATTGGGTATAGAATGGTGGTAAGGTCCTGGCCCCAAGATGAATTCAGAAAACAGCACCATCATACCAAATAGCAAGGACATGGCCCCACTATTTCCAACATCAATGGCAACCCAATAAACATACAACCTGTGTTGAGAGACCTGGGTACTCAGGTTGATAACACTGTTGCATTCAACCATCAAGTAGTGGCAGTGGTCAGAAAAGCCTTGTACATGGTTCATCACATAGGTAGAGGGAATGCATCCAGAAAAAAGGTGGACATTACCTCTGTATAGTCCTCAGTCAGTACAACAATAATTTAGTACCATGGCCCATTTGGTATATACCTATCTAGACATCTGCAGCAACTGGAAAGACCATAGTAATACCCACAAAGTTAATCCATGGCCTCCAACACCTGTTCCATGCTGACAGCCTCAAACCAGTACTGCCCCACTCAGCACTGGACAGGTTGTCCACAGATGGGTTGTGGCACACCTAGTTGACAATTTTGTGCCCAGCCCTTCAACAGCTGACCCATATATGTGAGTCTAACTCTTTGTGCTTTACCAGCAAAACAGACCTGAATCTGATATGTGACATCAACAAAACCTGCTGGAGAGACAGGTTTGTCTCCCAGAGGTTTCCCTTTGTCAGGAATGCACTTCCCAGACAGAGTACCATATAGACACTCATCAAGTGCAGTCATGTTATCGATGATGCTGTCAGGGCTAGGCTTGTAAGGGACCCAGGGCCATTACTCTACTAACCTTCAATGATCCTATGATCCTGTGATCCTACGGAAATCCCAGATGACATGTTTCAGGAGTAGCATGCTGTGTCAATGGGTATACATGCAAGATTATGCTGTCTGCCCCATTGTCCCTCACACACTGTTCTACACATATGCACCTAGGTAACCATGCACCTATATAACCATACCTTGGTGATGTCACATATCTGTGTTGTCACAATGCCATCCTGAGCTGCTGAATTGGCAGCAGGTCCCCACACCATAGACACACAGACACCTGGAACAGGAACAGAATAAGGTCTGGGAGACAACAGTCAGTCTGCAATACTAACAGCAATACAGAATCATGGCACAAAGTACATACACTTTGATGTGTATGCATGAAAACTGCCATCAGACAGCACCTTACAGGGCATACCACTACTGCACTACAGACTACCATTAAATGTACTATATTCACCCTTTGCATCAGACACATATTAGCATGTCCCTGCATCGATGGTGTGGATGACAGGGATATGGCACAGGTATCATTACATGCACAGGGTGTAGTCCGGGGTTACCAAAGGCCTAGGCTGTGCCATAAAGTTGACATCATGTGTGTGTGTGTGTGTGTGTGTGTGTGTGTGTGTGTGTGTGTGTGTGTGTGTGTGTGTGTGTGTCTGTGTGTGTATGTGTGTGTTTGGAGGGGTACTGGTCAGCTGGGTCATGGAGAGGAGCTGTCTGTGTCTGGTGGTGACCTGCATGTGACAGTGATGTGTGTATGTGTTTGCATTTACACAGTCAAGACATGTGCCAGCCCTACACAAGGGTATGTTGGACAGCTGTGGACCATACATGGCAGAATGTACAGTTCACCATCTGCAACCACAAACACCGAAACTGGTTCTGCCAGGAGTGGCAGTGGCACCACCATGCCCAAGGCCAGATGTGGTACTACTTGCTGACAGTGACTGGTGTCTGTGGGTCTGTGTCACTCATGGGACCATCCAGGGCCACATGCCCATGGCCTGCTACTTTATGTTGTGGACAGCACCCTCCATTCAGTAGTGCTGGTGGTATTGCCACTACAGGAGTGTGACTGTGCATGGCCACGTGGGCTCTCAGCTAATGTTGGTACTGACCTACGTCCACATGTCTGACACCCTACTCCACCACATTTTCAAGCACAGACATTGCACGGTTAAGGACTGACAATGTATCACCCCACTGTCTATCCAGTACATCATCAAAATAATGTAAGCCATCACCACTGTCATGGATGGAATCATGCATGCCAAGAGTGTGGCAGTCATGACTCTGAGCATCCATCTGGTGTACCATTCACAAAGTGCCTGTGCTTTCATGATGGACTGAAACATGCATCGGGTGACATGTGCTGACACCTCTGACAGGTGCTGTATGGGCAGCAGTCTTCCCTTGAGCACCCATGTTAATCTGCCTGTGTGGGATCTCGCCAGCACTCTGGCTATGGCTAGTGTCTACAGTCGCAGATGCCATAGTTGAAACACTTTCCTGTTCAATGTCAGCACCCTCTGACTGTCCAATATCTGTGACTGCTTGGGACATATATGTGTGGACATACTAACTGTGTGCAGGGACATTGGGGAAGGAAGTGAGATGTCAGCCAATGGGAGAGAATCAGCCCCCAACAACCCCAACTGTGCCTCACTATGGCCACCATCATTATCAGAGTCTGATGAGACACTGACAGCAGTTTGTGAGGGGGTCACACTCCAACCCCCATGGTCATATGTGAGGGGAAAACAACATGACTATAACAATTCCTGTACTATAATGTCTGCTAATCCACACACGCACACACGCACACACACACACACACACACACACATACAGGTGAGGTGCCACAAATGCATTAGACAGACCACACCTGATGACTGATGCCATGCACAACACACAAGCAGACCACAACAGAACAGGCTCTTAACAACATGCAGTGCAGCTATGCCCAGTTAATGTTGGAAGTACTATAAACCTGTGAGATAAGTGACATGTCAGTGTATGTGATGGACCTTCACCTATAACACAGTGCACCCGTTTCCACAATAGTAATGCACCCCTTTATAGCAGACTGCCTACACCTTCAGAGAAATGCATGCTAATATGTTACAGCTCCTGCAAATATGCTACTGTGATTACCAATGTAATGCACTGCAGTGCATCCCTCCACAAGTGAACATGCATGTATTGCAATATGACTAAGCTTAACAGTTGTGTCCACAGAAAACTGGAAGCTCTTAACATGCCTAGGATATAGATGATCCATAACAAAACAGTTCCACACTCACCGGTAACAGGATAATGGACTCCAGCCACACCAGAGGTACCTATGGATTTGTGGGAGAGAGGTTTAGTCAGCAGACACAAATGGGGCATTAGTACAGGATAATATGTGCATATATCAATATGTATAGTACAAACTGTAATACAACCCACATTGCTGACATTCACAATATGTTTGTACATGTGTGCATTACAAATCCCCCCTACACATGCAGATTGACCTGACATATGTGTAGCGGTATGCAGAGGCTGCCATTGTGGATACCACAGTATTAATGTGATGACAACTGGAGGCTTACCTTGATGCTCTTTGGCTGTCGAATCTGTGCCACCCACCTCTATGACATATGGTGTTCATAGATTCATAGGTGTGTACTAGGCAAATGGCCCTGGGGCCTTTACAAGCCTAGCCCATAGGATTACCCTGGCATTGTGCCACCCGACTTTAGTTCCCAGTGTCTCTGTTGAGTAAAGCCACTGGAGTCATCCCTGGGGTGAATTTTCTATTTCCTGTCCACTTATCAAGATTTCTCTTGAAGAGGGCCAGTGAAGTGCTCTGCTTGACATATATGGGAAGTCTATATCATAGCATGGACAGTGTCTGGGTTATGACCCTGTCCCTCCAGCATGTTCTGTTGATTGTGGTAATGAGGTTTAGGTCTCTGCAGTGTGTGGTGCGGAGTGATTGGGATTTCTTTAGCTGTAGCATTTCTAACAGAGCTGGGTCAGACATGGCTTTGTAAGTCAAGCAGTGATCACCTCTAAGTAGGTGATATGAGACAGAGAATAGCTGGAGTTTTTTTAGTCTGTCCATATAGGGCAAATGTTTAAGGCCTGGAATCTGCTTTGCAGCATCTCCATTTGTTGCAGGTGTTTAGTGAGGTACATGCCAAATGGGGCATTATATTCAATGATTGGCCTAATGAGGGAAGAGTAGAGGGAGACAATGACCTCTTTCTTCCTGGATGCAAAACCCTTAGTAATAAGATGTGCCACATAGAAAGACTTTCTGACCACAGTGGCAATGTGGTGGTCAAAAGAGAGGTTGCTGTCAACCTGTGTTGCCAGTTCTCTTATAATGCCTTCTGTATTCAGTGGACTACCATCAATGTGGTAATTCATGGAACCGTGTTTTTCCCACAGGGGATGATGACATTTGACATTGAGCTGAAGGCCATGGTTCTGACACCAGTCATTGGTTTCAGTGAGGCCTTTCTGTAGGATGTCAACATCATTCAGGGAGTTAAAAATAGCTCCCAACTTGCAATCATCTGTGAACTTTGTCAGCCAGAGTCTCTTCATGTTGGCCTGGACATCAGAGAAGTAGATACCAAACAGGAGAGGACCCAGGACAGAACCCTGTGGGACTCCACTCAGGACTGACTGGTAGTCTGACTTGGAATCAGCTACTTTCACACTGTGGGTTCTACCTGTGAGCCAATTTGCAACCCACCTAGTGATATAGGGGTTGATGCCTAGCTTAGTGACTTTTTCTATGATTCCTGAGTGGGGAAGGGTATCAAAGGCCTTGGGCAGATCAAGGTAGGCTGTATGAACCACCTTGCATTCATCCACAACTCAGGTGACTGACTCAAAGAAATTGACCCAGATGAGCAGGCATGATATACCCTTTACAAAAGCAAACTGTGTGGGATCCAGAGTTTGGAGATTCCCTGTATTCTTGTTTATTAGGTCCATGATGATGCAGTCCATAGCTTTGCATATCAGACTCTTCAGGCTAATGGGGCGATAGTTCCTAGGGTCTGTAGTTGCTCCTCCTTTGTGGAGAGGGATGACTGTAGCAGTGCGCCATTCAGTAGGGAACAAAGCCTGAGGTGAGGCTGTGATTGAATAGGGCATACATGTGAGGTGCCAGTTCACTCTGTAGTTCATGTGGAACACAGCCAGGGATATTATCAGGTCCCATAGAAGCTGTATTCTTGGCCTTGGACAGTGCTGTTTAAACCTGTGCGACAGTAATACTGGGTGCCTGACAATCTACTTGTATTGTAACTGGTACCTTGGGGGGGAGGGGTAAAGTTGGTACTGAATCCATCGGCCAGTATACTGACAATATCTATTGGGTCAGTATAGGAGTTATCATTGTGCAGTAGCTCAGAGCAAATCTGGGTATTGCCGTGGAGATTCTTTACATAACTATAGAAGGCCTTGTGGTTTTCTTTACCATCTGCTGCAACTCTGTTCTCATAGCTAGCTTTAGAGGATTTGATAAAGGATCTCAACTTTTTGTTGAGGCTGATAAGGGATTGTTTCCAGTCTTGGAACTTCACCTTATTCTGCATCAGTTTCCTCCTTCTGTTGTAGAGTTTGTTTATGGCAGGGGGCCACCAGATTGGCTTCCTTTTTTGGAGGAGAGTGTCTTGGTTCTGTTGGGTATGGCAAGATCCATGCATTTGTGTACATGTTCATACAGTGCATTGGTGTATGATTCAGTGGTCATGCAACTGATCTCCATTTGCATGGGTTTTGTGAAGTTAGCCACCTCTGTTTTTAGGAGCCCAAAGTTAGCTTTGGAGAAGTTTTTCATGGTGGTTTACCTTTGCGGGCATGGGTGGGAGGGATATAGATTTTCAAGGTGATTTGTTTGTGGTCAGCTCTAACCTGGGAGGAGTTAACTATTGGTGTAGAGCAATGGTCGCCCATGTTAGTAATGACCAGGTCAAGGATGTTGCTACCTCTAGTGGTGGGGGTAAGAACAAGCTGGTCTAGGGCATTGGAATTAATGAATTCCAGAAAACATTGAGCAAGTGTACTGGTACATGAGTAGTTTTCCCAGTTAATGGAGGGGTAGTAGAAGTCGACCAGTGAGAGATTGTTAGGTTGGACCCTAATATTCTCCAGGGTGCTAAGGAACATGGAGTGTCTTGGGACATGGTATGATCGATTCTTGTGAGCTGGTGGCTGAACCTAGGTTTGCCAGGAACTCCTCTGTGGCTGAGAGTGGATGTTGTGTAGCAGGCCCTTCATCAGTGCCAGCACGGTTCCTGGCCACAGATATGGTCCTTTGTGATGCATGCTGTATCATATCAGGGGCCCGGTGTCAGACCTGCTCATAGTTCCTTTCATGACAGCCCACATGACTAACTAATGCCATGAGGTCTGCCCACAGTGCAGCTTGATCATGCTGGTTATGGTGACTCCTTGACAACAGGACCTGGTGATGGAGTCTCAGGGCATCAATTATGGCATCAGTCTCTGCTTCTGAGAAAGGTGGATTCCTACAGTGGCACATCCCTTCTGAAAGACATGAAGAGGAGAACACATTGTAGGACCACATACACTGCTCACTATAATGTACAAACCCTGTGCATCCACATTTTCCAGCACTATCTACTGCTAACTCCCACATTATTCCCCACCATCTATCACCACAGTATGTATGTGGCTATCAGCAACATAGTGGCAATATATCATGCTTTGCCCTCCTGATCTTGATGTTTCCTGCTACTTGTTGCATGTCCTATAAAGTGTTCAAATGCTTTTCCTGTTGCACCTATTACTGCTTGTTCATAGCCTGCCTACATTGTATGCAGTTGTGTCAGCATCCTACTGTTGTTGTAAGCACCTGGGCTGTAGGCCCACCCCTTAGGTCTCACTGGCCTTCATCCCTCAGATTCTGGAATGTGTGGCTGGACAATGTCCTACAGTTTCCCCTGCCAGTCCAGTTGATATGGACATCCTGACACAGTGTAGCACCTGCCTCATGTACATGGATGGACAACCATCTACAAACACCACCAAGGAGTACACTGTGTGAGACATACAATGACTTTAGGAACCTGCAGTCCATGCTGTCTCTCTGTCAAGCCCACATATCTGTCCCTGAACAGGTTGTCGACACAATCAGTACACCTCACACACCACCCACACCTACAAAGCACACACACACACACACACACACACACACACACACACACACACACACACACACACACACACACACACACACACATCTGCCCACATCCTCAACATACACATCCACAAACAAAGGAGACCTCTGAGGCAAAGCCACATGTGAACACCACAGCCCTACACAGCATACCACACATAGCCACAAACCTGTGTCCCACAGCCACAAAGGCATCAGCACATATCAAACATATTACACATAGGATACTTCATTGTGAGACACACTGATGTGCCTCTCACCAGGCTGTATATGTGGATGGTGACAGTGACGTGTGTCAGGTGACAGAATCAACCATATCACATATGCACTGCTGTCTCTCACCAACAGGTACCGTCATGAGTCTGTCACAGTCCATGTTGGCATGCCTAACCTGAGATGTACTTCCCTGGACTATATGCAGTGAGACATAAGTGAGCACACTGATTGTGTACCAGGCAGGTATGTCCCTAGCCTTATGCAGCATTCCGCTGTCACCCAGACTAATTCCACAATGCAATTAGGAACTGAATGACCTTAACATGTGGCCTGTTATCTTGTTCATAGGTTGGTACTAGGCTATTGGCCCTAGGGCCTATACAAGCCTAGCCAAACAATTCCCTGGATATTTCTTCCCACAATATTTACTTTCCTGGACTCCTGTCTAGCAGGGTGACTAATTTGAACCCCAGGGTGAATTTCCTATCTCCCATCCAATTATCAAGGTTCCTTTTAAAGAGGGCCAAGGAGGCACTCTGCTTGATATGTACGGGAAGTCTATTCCAGAGTATGGGGAGTCTCTGGGTCAGACAC
The DNA here is from genome assembly GCF_019279795.1 of Protopterus annectens. Classification (NCBI taxonomy): domain Eukaryota; kingdom Metazoa; phylum Chordata; order Ceratodontiformes; family Protopteridae; genus Protopterus; species Protopterus annectens. The sequence continues at coordinate 519,144,889 of NC_056731.1, forward strand.
CTATCCCTCCAACATGTTTTGTTCATTGTGATGACAAGGTTTAGATCCCTGGAGTGTGTGGCTCTGAGGGATTGGGATTTCTTTAAGTGGAGCATGTCCAACAGCTCAGGGTTTGACATGGCCTTATATGTTAAGCAGAGATTGCCTCTGAGTAGACGATATGCCATAGAGTATAACTGGAGTTTTTTTAGATGGTCAGCATAGGGCATTTGCTTTAGGCCTGTGATTCTTTTAGTTAGGTATTTCTGCTGCCTTTCTAGTTGTTACAGATGTCTTGTGAGGTACATACCAAACGGGGTGTTGTACTCTATAATGGGTCTAATGAGGGATGAGTACAGTGGGACAATTGCCTCCTTTTTTCTGGATGAAAAGCCCTTAGTGATGAGGTGTGCCACATAGAAGGATTTCCTGACTGTTATGGTGATGTGGTTATCGAAGGTGAGGCCACTGTCCACCTGTGTCCCTAAGTCTCTCATCACACTTTCAGTGCTTAGTGTACTGCCACCTATGTGGTAATTCATGGGTACATGTTTTTTCCCAAAGGGGATAATTATACATTTCTTGGCATTAAGCTTGAGCACATGGCTCTGGCACCAAGCATCTGTTTCCGTAAGGCCGTTTTGTAGAATATCCACATCATTTGGGGATTCAATAATGGATCCCAGTTTGCAGTCATCTGCAAACTTTGCTAGCCAGAGTCCCTTAGTGTTGGGCTGTACTTCAGAGAAGTAGATGCCAAACAAGACCGGTCCCAGGACTGAACCCTGAGGTACTCCACTTATCACTTGTCTGGAGCTGGATTTGGAGTTGGCTACTTTTACAGTCTGGGTTCTGTCAGTAAGCCAGTTGGCAACCCATCGAGTGACATAGGGATTTATGCCCAGCTTAGTAAGTTTATCTATGATTCCAGAGTGGGGGATGGTGTCAAAGGCCTTGGCAAGGTCCACATAGGCTGTGTGGACCGTCTTACCCTCGTCCACAGCTCTGGAGACTGATTTGAAGAAGTCAATCAGGTTCAGGATATTCCAGGGGGTTCCAGTACTTGAGACCCTGAGACTATATGGCCAACAGACCACAATGCTTTGCCAGAGATGGCCTACATATGTTGTAACTGGTCTTTACACATCTAGCAATGGTTCTCACCACCCCCATAGTGCCTTGATTAGTAAAAGTGGTGAGGTTATCACTACCAATATACAACTGTCAGTGTAGCACACATTGAAGACCATGCTGCTAAATGCTAGGTGTCTACACATGACTCTGTCCTGAGTGCAAGCATTCTTAACCCTGGGAAATGCTGACATCTGTGCAGTCACAGACACATGGTTCAAAGCTGCAGAGAGCACTCCAGCCTTACTTGGTTAACCATCCTATCATATAATCAGACCTCAAACTCTGGGCGGTAATGCCATGGGACATGGGATTTCGCTGTCTATGAGACACATACACACCTCCACACTGTACAGGCAGTAAGATGCACAGGGGATACTGCAGGGGCAGTTCACCATTGCCAACACACCTATTCAAATCATAGCTAGCTGACCCTGGGTTACTTGAATGACTGAAACATGCAATGGAAGATGTACCCATGCCAGCTCACAAATGGCCAGAGAGTCATCAACACTGGAATTACAAACACCTCGGTGCAGCTAGGGGCTACCCCCACATGAGGTGAAGGTGTGTTGGAGTTGATATTACACAAAACAGCTTACCACTACATCCTTACAGTGTCAGCATCTGTCGCAAAGCAACCATCATGTGCTCATGTTTGCAGTCACCATTTCCCATAATGCCCATATAGCTAGGGTCAGACATACATACACCTCCAACGTGGAATACAGCCTCCTGTGGGGTTTTACACACAGCTTCACAGCCCCCAACCCCTCTGTAGGAACTGGCACCAATATCCACACATACACACAAGCGCTATATGTGCATTTCTATAGATGCATTGAGTCAGGTATACCCGACAGAACTACATCACCCTCTGCAGGGATACATACACCTGTCTGGTGGACATCTGCAAGAAATAGTGTCTATAACAGGGATGACATACCAGTCTCTTAGACAAAGTAGGAGCAGGTGTCCATTTTGGAGCAATGTCTCCTTAGCATGAGCAAGCAAATGGGATCACTTCTGGAAACCTTCACAGCAAACACAGAGTCCACACTGTCGACATCCACTACAGACTATCATCCCCCCTTCTGCACATATGTCTGCAACATGAGTGGAAGCACTTGAATCTGCTCACTTGTGGTGGACAAGGACACCATCTATACCAGTACTGTAGGTCTAGTATACTTGATGCCTGACAGACACAATGTAAGCTTTGCCCCCTGCCCCCCATCAGTACATCAGAATGATCCCAGTACCAGCCCCTTTCTCCTATATGTAGTGAACAGGTCGCCACTGCCATGTGAAAGTCATGGTATGCAGCTGCCATGGCAGCCTATCACATCACAGGATGCATGCTACATGACCCCAAGCATGGCCTTCCAACATCATAAAGCACTGTATTTAAAGGAGGCCTGACTACCACCTTTGTCCTAGTCATGTGTAGGACAACTACTGTCATCCCTTTACACTAAGGTGGGACGTCCACCAATGTGTCACATTATACACTCACCAGCCTAACTAGGCTGATCTGCAAGGCCATAGCAAAGTTTATAGTGAACCTCATTAACAAGGACATTGGCGACTTCCACCCAATCCATCACTGACAGTTAGGCTTCATCAAGGAAGGGATGATGTCTGTTACACTCAGTTGACCTCATTGACACAGTCACCAATGCCATGCAGGGGGAATGAGAGCACCTACCTTGACCTGGACAAAGACTTTGATGGCATAACCCACTTGGCTATAACAGATATACTCTCCCAAGTATGCATAACACCGGGAGCGCTACAGAATCCTGAAAGCTCAAAATTCTGAAGCCCAAAATCCTGAGACAAAAATCCTGAAAGTTCAAAATCCCGAAAACTCAAAATACTGAAAACACAAAATCCTGAAAACACACAGGATACTTATTCCAGCACAAGTACATGCAAAAAGAAATAAAACACAAACTATATTACTGTTTTGCAAGTATAAGCAGAGGGGCAAGCCCCCTGCACCCTCCGATGCGGCCCCACACCCTACTTATATATATATCAACTCCAAGATTGCACTTAGTGTGGTGAAGTGCAGTCTCGGAGTTGATATATTTAAGTAGCAGGGGTGGGGCACAGCCCCATAGTGCAGGGGGCTTGCCTATATAATTGAAGAGTAATATGTTTCTGTATTTACTTGTAGTGGAATATATTAAGTGTTTGTATCCTGTGTGTTTTCAGGATTTTAAGTTTTCAGTATTTTGACTTTTCGGGATTTTGAACTTTCAGGATTTTGGTCTCAGGATTTTGGGCTTCAGGATTTTGGGCTTTCAGGATTCTGTAGCACTTCCATCACACCATATGTTACCAGCGAGGTAGCACACTGGCACGCTGACATGACCCACCTAATCCAGATAGGGGAATCCACCTCAAGCAGTTGACCCATAACTAGTGGCGCCACCTGGTGTTCTGTGTTTGGGCCTCTGTTATGTGTGATGGAGACTTCTGAGGTGCAGGCTATGGGTGACCATGTTCGCAGATGGCTGTGTGCTGTCACCAGATTCCCCAGTGATGTGGACACCTGCCTAGGAGGGTCTCACGCAGACACATAACGGGTGCAGAAACATGGCCTCAGGCTGCATACCAAGAAATGCAGTGTCAACCCCTTTGGGGAGACTGATGTCTCCACATATTATCACAGTACTAACAACATCCTAGGCACACAATCAGTAGTGAGGGATCTGTGTACACAGCTTGATGGCAACATGACATTTCACCACCATGTTGATTCCGTTGTAAGGTAAACCTTCTACATGGCCCATCTCATACATAAGGGTACGTCATCCAGGAACTTCAGGTTATAACATCCCTGTATTCCCCCAATAAAGCCCATTATTGAGTATAATCCCCCATTCATCATTTACCTCACACAGCACATGCAGCAGCTGGGGATATCACAGAGGTTCCCCATAAGGGAATACCAGGGCCTCAAACATCTACCATATACACATAGGCTATAAGCCCATTCCTATACCCAGTTTCATACATACTGCTCAGAGGTGACCTTTCCCTGGCATAAAAGGCAATTACAGACTCCACATTGTTGGGACTGCTGCACAAGTCAACTAAAGCTCAACTCTATTAACCCCCCCCACACACACACACACACCCTCAGCCTGGTGTGTGACATCAACTGGACTTGTTGGCAGCTCATATGTGTGTGTCCCAAACATTCACTCTGCTGTGGAATGAACACCCTTTCCACATCAGGCAGGGTAGTTATTTACACCTTTGTAAGAGGAACCCGGGTAACTTGATGTTTAACAGCACATACACCCTTGGGGTACCACCTGTGTGCCTGTTGGACTGGGGCATCAGGTGCTGCCTTGCATACACATGGGATAACATCTGAGATGGGCTTATGGGGGCTCAGGACCCATAGCCTAGCAACATCGTATGATCCTAGGTATATTATGGCCTGTGTGCTGTGACAGACTGTGTTGTTATTTGTCCACACCCATCACTGCCATCTACTGTGGTGTGTACTATGGGCAACATTACAGTACCATGTCATACAGCCACCATCCAACAAATGTGTGACTGGTACTACAAGTGTATATGGGCATTCCAGCAACATGTGTGCTACACAATACCTGAGAGCAGTGCAAATGTGGTATAGGGTTTCCTCCTCATAGGTGTCCGACATCTGCAGTACACAGATATTTGCAGAATGTATACATGTGCCTGATATATGTGAACTTCCTGCCAGACAATTGTGGATGTCTGGAAACCAGTTGGACAATATGTAATGGGTGTATCCAGACTGTGGGGAATGTGTCTGTGACTTGGCAGAACCCTCAGAACACAGTAATACTACATTAATATCTGGTACTGCATTCATTCCCTTACACTCTATGCTCAGTATGTACACACTGCTGTTGAGGTGGAGCCTGTGTCTCCCCACAACTACTGCTATAACTTGCTGTCCTGCTAGCCATAGCTGTCAGACAATGAGATACAGGTGTGGAGTACACAGTGACCTAGCCAGAGTACATCAGGAACAGTCAGGGACATCTAGAGCATGGTTGAACTATGCCTGTATGACATTCACAGACTGAGAGGGGCTCACTGACAGTGCATGATGTGATAAGCCAGCTGTATTCCCCAGTAGTTGCTGTCACTATTGTACAACAGACAATTCAGTAGCATTTGTACGTGAGCTGAACATTGCTGGGGGGACTCAGAGGCCAGAGCTGTGATATATGTCTCTGGAGACAGAGCCAAAAGGGAAGACTGTAGCTGACTAACAGCAACATGTCATTCCAAGATATGTTGTTGAGACCTACTGTTGGAATTCCTATTTACCATGACTGCATTCCACCATCTGCATTACATTACATGGGGAATTCTATGACATACCTGATATAGTGCTGTACTCCTTTATGAGCAGGAATCCAGTGTTAGTTTTCCTAGGAAAACACAGTATGTCTTCATGAAGAAAGTCACAGGCCTGTTTACCATAGGCAGCAGCTTGCCTTTTGTAGGTAATGCTCATGAACAGGTGATTGCCTGTGCACCAGTCTGTGATTCACACTTGCTAATAGCATCCAGAACAGCTGGATTGCATTTTCATTAGCCAATGGCATGACAACACAGTGCTATAATTAAGGCCTTCACGTAGGCCTTGGCCCTTTTCCTGGCGTGTGAGGAGGACATTATTGTGGTGTGCAAGCTACAGCATCACAAAGGGTAGGTAGAAATACTGTCCACTGTTTGGATTGATGTGGTATGTCCATAGTTTTGCATGATATGTTTGCCCAGTATAACAGATTTTCTGATTCTGTGGCAGTTTACTGTTTAACAATGTGTGTTGGGGTGAGTAAGGAGACAGGCAGATGTGAGTGTCTTACATCGTTTTTATCTGAATGTGCAGGCTACTGCAGTTGATGCTGGTCTATCAGCTGGGTATGTTTGTAGGAGGAGACTGTGATACATTCCCCTGTCACCTGACCATCCCCAACCCTTTATGTATAGGTGTTGTGTGGATGGCCTGTTCTAGGTGTTTTGGAGGTATGTTAGGTCTGTAGCATGTAGCTGAACATACTGCTGCATGTGTAGTAGGCTGCAGCTGCTGCACTCTGTCCAAAAGTCATATTGGGGATTGTGAACACATTGGGGGACAACAAGTTGTATATGTGAGAGAGGGAGCAGTTTCAGCTCTGTTGCAACAGCATAGCCAGAGTGAGGGTACCCATAACACTCCAGGTGAGGCATGTGCCTCTGGTACATATGTTAAGTAATAGTGCCATCCACAGAGTGGTAGGCGGCATATAGTACACATTTATATTTGTGACAAGTGTCCCACCCTACAGGCCTTTGACATGTTACGGTGGGTGGCAGTGACTGTGGTAGCAGCAACCAGTTCTGCTGGACATTGCAGGACTCAGTTATTTTTATGTTGTATTGATAAGCATGTAGTTGTCATGCAACAGACTGGACTGTGGGGCAGGACTCTGGGTGCCCAGATGTCACACATGCTAGGTATGTCACAGATAGCGCTACTGACTCATTATTATGGCAGGTGTAGTTGCAAGACATATGTGCATGCATGCAGTGTGCTACACAGGATTGGCATGAACATGTGTGTTCGGATGGGTATGACATGTGACACTGACCTGTCTGTCTTGATTTTGTAACCTCAATCTGCACTGACTTGCCAGTACTTCAGCACACACAATAGGTTTTATGACAGCCATGCCGTAAGTAGGTGGCACAACTGTGGGCATTCTGCAACAGTCTGTGCAGTTATCACCTCTACCTTATATCATAGGCCTCACTTACATCCATCACCATGTATTTGGCTATGTATGTGTTCAGTGTCTGCATTACAGGCCCAAGTACACTGTCATTTATCCCATTATATGTGGAAGTAGTGTGTCACTGGCAATCAGGGTATCTTTGTAAAAATATGAGTTTTCTTTGCAGCTGAGTGACCTAGTGAGCTAATGCACTTTGCTGTAGTTGACAAGGTGCTGGCTCCAATACTTGGCAGGGGTGTGTGATTTTTCTGATGTGACATCATGGTAATGCATGATATATTTATAGAAGCATCAGTTGCTTTCCAGAGTTATTCTCTAGAGCTGAATTGGCCTAGTGGGATAATGCTCTTTGTTATAGTTCAGAGTGTACTGGGTTCAATACTTAACAGCGGTGTATATTTTTGCTGATGTGACATCACTGTAATGTATGATATATTTATAGAAACACCAGTTACTCTCTGAAGCTGAGTTGGCCTAGTGGACAAATGCTGTATAATTTAGTGCAAAGGTTCCTGGGCTTGAGACTTGGCAGCGTGATTATTTATTTTTTTGATGTGCATAACAGTCTCAGAATCAGATAAGGTGATTAAAGAAGTTTTAATTGGGTTTGGCAGGTTTGTGCACTGCACTGTGATGCTAAGCAGTGGTTAATCCTGCTTAAACCTGCCATATTTTCAAAAAAAAAAAAAAATGGATGATATGAAAGTGGTGAAATGGGGGCAAGCAGGGGAAAAACAATATGAAAGGCAGGTAGAGATGTATGGGTGTAAGAAAGGACCATAGCTCTCCATTTCTTGTACAGCAACAGCTGTGCATATTGTGGACAATTTGGAATTTGGAGCCTCACATCCCACAGGGAGGGCTGTGGGCTACATAACTTTGCAGATTAATTGCTGGAATGACTGATTGATGGCAGTGTACATGGGGGCAAAATGGAGAGCTATGTATGGGGTGATTTTTTCTTGCTGGACAGATGGCTTTTTTTTAAGGAGAGAGTGGAATGTTGGGGAAGGATTGTAGGTATATTTGGGGAGGTAAGGTGGGTAGGAGAGGTTGCATTTGCAGACAGACAAGACAGACAAGACAGGGGACAGGGCCAGTGCATGACACATGAGAGAGTAAACACCTTGGATGGGGACAGTGTTTGGGAATGTGAGAACTAAGTGCCCCCAGATGGCACGGTGGGACTGAGCTCCCCACCCATGTGACCTGGTGCCACAGCCAAATGAGGGTGGCTAGACAGATCCACTGGAATCAGCCTACCCAATCATGCTATTGTGTTGAGGTTTGCCAAAGTGTATTGGTTAGTCATGAACAAAACATTTCAATGTTAGTTATAATAGCATGCTTGGGTGTTCCAATTAACCCAGAACAATAGAATTGCATAGCATACAAAACACAGGCATAAATGGAACAACAGTCATTATTGTAACAGCATGCCAGTAACAGTTACAGCAAAAGGCCAACAACATTGGTATTTCAACAAGGTATGTTAGTATGCAACCATTGTAATATATAACCAATAATGCAACATAAGGCAAAACATTAGGTTTTGAGCACAACATTTGTGAAAATGGAACCACACCCATAGTATAAGAATAATAATTTGTGATGCAGATAATGGGTGGGGGGTGAGAAAGACATTCCATTACCAACTGTATAGGCTATATTTTTCATAACAGTACCACTCAATACTCTACAGGTCTGCCCTTACTTTGTCTATAAGTGCCCTATAGCTTCTGTAGCACATAATTACCTCTCAAGCTAACCAGATGGGATGGTATTGGCCAAGCTGTAACACCTACAGGTACATAAATACAGGGGAATATTACATGTCAGGGGGACATATATGGCTACCAAGGTGTACTCTGCACTGTTGTTGTGTGAGTGTGCTACTGACATACTTCAAATAGGTTTATATCTGTGCCCAAGGTTTTTGGCAGCAGTGATCACTATCCGTGACAGCATGACACTTGAGAGACAGGTATCGGGCACAGTACAAAGAGCTTTACATTTATCCTGCCATCATTGCTAGGCATAGGGTTAGACTATTAGCAGACATTCAGAAACACACCAGGCATACAACTGTACCAATAACAGACCATTTAAATTGTCTTATTAACTTGGAATAGTACCATACTTCATGTCTTTTTATTTAATGGAGTCTTATCACCTTGCTGAGAAATGCTATTTACACACTACTACATTTGGACACAGACATTAGTATACCCTTCATACAGCTACTACAAACATTTATTTACCTGTACGTCCTGTGGGAAGAATATCTGTTAACAATACATAACTGTTTCTATAAATAGCAATACTTGTCTGTTACTATAAATATATCTTGCTACCTTCCCTGGATTCAAACCCCAGTCTGTGTGTGGCAAAATGAAGAACATACATATTGCTTATTACACTAAACTAGTGGGCCACTGTTGTGTGTTGTTTGAGTAATATGTACCTAAAGCTCACCTGGTGACAAAGTGTGACCTGGTAATATAGGTAGAGTATCACACAAGACTGCAGTTACAGTTGAACATACATGCATGAGATTCATGCATGACAGAGATAGCAGGTGAACTGTGTATTAATACTTGGAATGCAGGTGTACACAATTAACCCCTATTTAATGGGAATATGTATGATCTGTACATACCATATTGGGGTGCTGGGTTGTCTACCTGACCCATATACATTTGCAGATGGTATATATTTGCAGTCTACAGCTATTACAGTTTCATACTTACCAGCATCAGTGTACCTACATTCAGGGATGCATATAGCTGAAATGCAAAGGTTAACACAAGACAATCCTGAGAGAAATACACTATAATACCTTAAGCAATACTACTCTAGGTTCAGATCTTAGTGCAGAACAAATATCATGTTGGATAATATATTGTAGTACAGCTCCACATCTACAATTTAGCAAGAGAGTTATTTATTGGCCAACCTTCAGTCACTTCGTGGTGTTTAAACCCATGTTTACTTCACAAAGCTTGTAATATTTGATTTCTTGAACAACAGCCCAGAATACAAACAGCAACTGGCAGAACACAGATTTATTGAGGGTGACATGACACAAAGATTGCTATATAGCTGACAATTTTTATTGTTCTACACTTTAAATAATGCAGGCATTGGAAGACAACTGTTATTACACAATCTATCCAGTACTACCTTTATTTCTTCACAATTCTGATTGCAGTTGTACTGTACTTGTAGATTAGGAATGCAGATAATTTATTCCCTTCACATTTTCAATGCCGGTGTACTTTATTACCAGAACATGTATTATTAATACATTATAAAATATTATTCCCAAACATTATTAATGATATATTAACGTTCTTTCTATAATAGTAGTATGTTTCATGCTTTCATCTATATTGAACTGTATCTGGCAATACTCACATATATCAGTCCAGGTCTATGTACACATTCATTGCAGTGCACTCACAACTTACTGGCAGTTACTCTTTCTTGATTAGATTACTATATATTGCAAGATATATCGTTACTCACCCCACTCTCGGTGCAACCGGGCCAGGTGCCCTGCATGAGCCTCCAGGTTGCGAGCCCTCTCCTCTGCAGGGAAACACACCCTTATGTGTACCTGTATATTAGATATTCATACTAGAATTTGGAAAATCAGTGGTTCCTATACTTACAAACTTCTGGGGCATTGCACTCCCGAGCATCTTGGATCCATTGGGCCAAGAGCTCTCTCTTCCTTCACTCACCAGTGTGGGGGATTCCAGTTGCAGTGGTGAGGTCACATGCCAGCTGGTCCCAGGTCTCTGACTTGCATTCCGAGCCCTGGTACTGGTGCTGCAACAGCCGGTCACTATGGTTTTTACAAGGAGCTCAACCATGACCCTGCACTCCAAAATGTCCCAGCACTGCACCTGGAAGCATGCACCCTCTCCAACTCCAGCCACAACTCGTGCAGTGATTAAACTCCAGCAGGTTCTGGCTATATTCCTACCTGTTCAGCTTAAATAAGGCTGTTTTTCTGCCCTTTGCTGCCACTGGACCATTTTTAAAAATGCTAAGTGAAGCTTAGCACTGCGCAAACAAACTAAGCTTAGTTGAGCAGTGATTAAAATGGTAATGCTTAGCTGTGTGCAAACCAGCTTAGCTGAGCTGAGGAATGCTTAAACGGTCATTCTTTAACAGTGCTCAAACCAGCTAAGTGGCGCTATGCATTGCTAAGTACTGCTAAATCAATCATGTTTAAGCATTGCTTGGCTTGGCTTAGCAATGCTTAGCAGAGCTTAGCTACAAGCAAACCAGAGTTTTTAAAAAAAATGATAGAAGCTAATTGTTCATTAATGATACTTTATTATTATGTGCATCTATTTTACTTTATACCTCCTAAACGTATGTATTTCACTGCATTATCTTGGAGTGTAACTTTGATGTATTGGACACTTGTGTGCATCTGGGACTTTTCTCCTCAGGTCTCCACTGAATATGGGCTTCTGGTCCAGCTGGAGTAACCTGGTTGACAAATGTAAATGTAGACATAAAAACAAAAAAATTAAAACATTTCCCTATCGCATGTAAAAAGCTGAATGGCCTGTATTCAAACAATGTATCTACTGCACACAAAGCCATAACTCTAACCATTCAGCTACCGAGGATATGTTAATTAGAGCTATACAGTTCTATATAGCTCTCAGTTACATTTAAGCACAACTGAGCACCGTGCTGTGCAGCACAAACCCGCTTATCTATGCTTACACATAACGTCTTCTAATTAATTAAATGTATCTGGTTTCTATTTTTAGATTCTGGCATGTGTCTATTGCTAAGTGCCACACAAACACAAAAAAAATTTAAACTTGTTTCACTTTATTATTTAAGTGCCATCTGGCACTTTAACACTGCAGGAGATGTGTTACTCATCTGCGGACACTGTAACACACTCCCTTACACTGATTCTGTAACCATGTTACATGGCTCTCTCTTAGTAGCACGTCTTCATTAATATGCAAGGTGCACTGCAGAGGGGGAGCTGCAGACATGGCCACAGTACACTCCATGTAGGACTTACACTATTCCTACATGGAGTTTATTAAATCTGGGGGATTGCCATTGAGGTTAATTACAAAGAATTACAAAGACATGCATCTGGAGTGTTTCTCCCCAGGCCTCCACTGAAAATTGGCTTTGCTCCAAGTTGTACTTTCCTGGTAAACAAGTGTTAAATAAATAATAAATAAAATTATCATTACTTCAGTAAGGTAGTGTTTATAAGTGTTTCTTTGACACTTCAGCTTGTTTACCTGCAGTATCAGAGAACATTTTCTCCATTTCCCCTCCCCTCTTAATTACTTCTGCAGTACAATCAATGTTATTTGTGAACATTTCCTTTCCTCTCCTTTAGAATTATTTCACTGAAGTTGCCCTTAATATTTCTGGGCAACAGCTCATGCTCATATATTATGTTTGCCAATAGGCAAGCCATATTGTTTACATTCTGTGCCTGTGCTTGCAAGCATTTTTTCATGGCTGTGAACTCTATTGCTGACAATGAAAAGGTCCTTGCAACTGTATAGGGGTGATGAGCAACTTGCACATTTGATTAGCACTGCTGTTTGTCTTGCTAACACACTTAAACCATGCAGACTTAGTGAAAAGATACACAATTGTAAATGAATCGTATCTTTTGAAATGTAATCAGAATACATTACACATAATTGCACCTTTAAGTAAATTGCAGCAACACATGTACAATGGTAGTGGATCACAGAAGAAGAAATGAAATTTGGATTCCTTAAACAGATAAAAACTGATTGTAATAAAAATACCTAAAACCACTTTGATATGAATACAACTGTGATGCCCACAACTGCTACCAATATGTGATGGCCACTAATATGTGTTATAGTAATCAAGGAGTCTGAATCCTCACCACTGACACTGAAGAGGGGTGTGCACTTGGAATACAAATGGATACACTCAGTATTTTCAGATGCAGTACAATTTTCCTTAAGTTCACACAGGGAACACACTCCGCCTGGGGTCTGGATGTTTCTATATCTGTCTCTGTCCAGATTCCTAATAAAACTCTCCACTGGTACAGCTGTAGGGTTAGGTGCTCAGCCAGATGTCCAAGACAAGTCCTCCAGCACCCTCATTGTAAACCCAGTGCTTGATTTCCATACCCCAAGTAGTTGACACACACACTCTTTAAGATTTAATTTTCACACACACATACACACCTGGGAAAGGCTGGCACAGATTACCCACTCTACCAACTTTGCCCAGACTATAAGATAGTTATCACTGCCACCAGAGACTTCACAATCAGCTACTCTAAGGCCTTTAACAAAAAGTGTTCAATTATACTGTGCAATATTAATACTAATACAAATGGTAGTAGTTGACCAAAATGGCTAGGCCTTCTGAAGTGTCCCACACAGTGTCACCAAATAAAAATAAGTACTCTCAAAGGTTAGATGCTCTCTACAAGGACCAGCCACAATAAAAGTTTGAAATATATTTAATAATAAATAATACAAGTACATGAAAATATTGAATATATATTCACAGAAAACCACAGAGTTCAGATCACAGGAAATATTGAAAAGAATATTGATGGACAGATTCAGACAAATAAGGAAAATCAATATCTAAACTAAGTTTCAGTATATTCCTGACTAAATTTAAAAGAATCACTGTTCCCTAGTTAAGTTACTTACTACCACAAGGCAAGATGCTGCAGGTGAGCAGTCTTTCTAGTCAGGCTTCCCAAACAGAATACTCAATACTCTGAGATTTCTCTTTCTAATACAATACTCTGAGATTTCTCTTTCTAATATCTAAAATATAATTTCCAAGAGGGCTGGCAAAATGACCTCATCCTGTCACCTGACTTTGGTTCTCACAGTATTCCCCTTTGAAGCTGAGACAGGAAGTTAACAAAGATGGCCACAATACACATTCAAATGTTTATGGCAATGTCTGGGTCCTCCCCTCTTTTCACTGAGCTAATGGACAAAGGCTCTCGCCCAGACCCAGAGTACTCAGCACTGTGGGGTATATTTTAATGATTTAACAGCTCATTTAAATTTCCCATATTTTTCTTAAAGTTAACCTCTGCTGTGCCAGTATCTTCTATTAAAACATATACATTTAATTCAGGTCAATAATACATGTACAGTTTTCTTCATTTCAGCCGGGTGCACTGTGGATACATTTCAGCGCAAGCATCTGTACAAAATCAGTTTGCTATACAAATGAGAAACAGTCACTAATACATTTGTAACACAAGTGTCTTGTATAAATTAGTTTGATATTCAAAGGACATATCATTCTTTACAAAACTCCAGTTGTCTATGCAGGCACTTGCCCATATCATGACAACATTCACATTATAGTTAGACACAAACAAGAATACAGCTGTTGCACTGACAGAAAAAAAGATGATGGCCATAGCAGGTGGTAATGAGAAGTTCTAAAATTTTTTATTCATTTATTTGTATTTTTGACCAGGGTAGAGCACTAAACAATACTGAACAAATTTACTTTTTAGCCCAGTTGCAAACAAAATAAAGACAATAGTAATATAAGATTATACAAAGTTTTTTCAGACTGTAAAATTACCTTATAATAAAGCAAATGTATTTAACATAACTTAGGCAAGAGTAAAAGCACAGTAAAAAGCCACAGAGTAACCAAAAGCATAGTGGAATAATGAGACTAAGTTCAACTCAGCAAATGCTAAAACAGAGAATAAGATATATCCATATTTACAGAGCCAAACAGCAGGGTTTGGCACAAAATTAGAATTGTAGGGCAGTAATGAGGAAGGTTTGTGAAAGCAGAGTGCAACAAGAGAAAGGGCATAACTATTGTTCAACTGGTGGAGTTACGTTCTACAATAGAGGATTTGTAAAAGTTAAAACCGAGCAAAGTTAAGCAGGAAGAGAGGGAAGTTATGTTTTTTCTTTATCCTTTTGCCTCTTAGACTGTCAACTATCAAGCCTCCCGAATGGCCCACCAGCTCTAGTTTCTTGATAGTAACAACATATCATCCTTTCCACCCAAGGGGTCTTGTTTGAAGAACTGCAGTATTCTGCACAGGAATCAGAGATGGTTTGTTTTCTCACGAACATCCCAGCCATAAAAGCATTTTAAGTATAGTCATCCTAACCCCACCCACTGGTGGGGTGTATTCACCGTTGTCACTGCAGGGGCTCCCTGTATTCATACCACATCCATGCTAACATTCTCCTTTGCATGTGAAAGCAGGAGCTGTTATCACTCACTTCAAAAGCCATAGAACATGCCCTTCCCAAATGACCATTGCTTTTTGGTCCTACATGTGACTACTACCACACTACACAAGAGTGGCACAAATAGCCAGGCAAGATCCCCTTCTGGGAGAGACAACACCCATTGTACCATGCAGTCCAGTTAGCTGCCTGAGCTGCTAATTGAACTCACTCACCTGGGTTGTAGTCAGGGTTGCATCCCTTTATGCCACAGGAAGGCTAGGGAAGCTATGTTACATGACTTGTTTGAACACACTGGCTTTTACTGTAGCTCAGATGTCAGAGGATTGTGACCAGCTGGTAGTTCTGCATTTACAATCAGGGCTGAAGTGTTTCAGTGTTCTGTATTTTGTAAAAAACAGTATTGGCATTTAGAAATGAACGTCCATGCTATAACTGCATTCTTATTTAGCATTGAAGTGCTCCATGCTCCTTGAGTAGTATTTACACTGTAGCAAGACACTTGTTACATTTGTTGCAAGTGACTTGCTTTAGTTTACAATGACCTTGTTCTTTTTTTTTTTTGCTCCTCAAGAAGTGTCAGACTGGGGAGCTGCACAAAGCACCAAAATACTAGCCATGGCTCAGCATTTATCCACTACAGTTACAGATCTATTGAGCTGTGAGTAGAAACTGGGGTAGGAAGTGATGTCTTTTGAATGAGCTGGGAGGGACTGTCATACTTGGATCCAATAAATGTAAAACTGTAGTCAGTGAACTGAAGATTAGTAGTGGGTATGCATTATAAGTGACCAGAGAGAGACTATTTTTTTAGGTTATAGGATGATGGCTGCCGCCTGGCAGTAAGATGTTGTTCCGTTCGATTCTCAGTTATGTCGTCTTCTGTCTGGAGACATGCATGAATGGGCGTACCTTCATTGAAGGTTGTGCGTCAGAGCTGGCAACTCAGCACATAAAATTCTACTGCCAATCATTAGCGGACTGGAGTTCCGCTGTGGCGACCCCTAACTGGGAAAAGCCGAAAGACACAACAACAACTTAGGATGATATTTTTGGAATGAGTTTAGCTGTTTAGGGAGAGAATGCATTGGCGTGAAACATTTGGGAGGCTAGCAAGAAATCCTTCTGTGTTTATTAAAATGAAAACTGTGCTAATGGAAAGAAATCATATGTTATTACAGAATATGCTTAAGAAGCCATTGCACACGATATGACAGAAATTGTAAAGAATGCCATTGCAGATATACAAGTATGACTTAGTTATGAAATATAAACCACAAAATGAAATGCATATAGTAGGTATGCTTTGTCTTTAATAGTTGCCAGAGCAAAATAAAGATTTTTTTACTGATGGCCTGGATGTTAAATAAATAGTGTCACAGTTATATAAGACCGGGAAAAAAATGTAAAGGCCTTCAGGAATGTACTTGTAAATTTTGTAAGATTCGAGTGTTTCAAGAAGTAGTTATAAAAGATAAGCCAAAACAGAAACTTGCTATGAATAAAGAAAGAAATACATTCATACTTCTCATTTAAAGAAGAAACTAGTTGCATTTAAGGCTTACTGTTCAGGCCCGATGAACTGAAAGTGTCTTTTTACTCAAGAAAAGTAATGTTGGCAAGAATATAAGAGCAATACTTGGTTACCTATAAGTCACACAAGTCAGTACTGCTCTCATTGTTGTTCTGATCTGAAATGGAGGCCATAGATAGAAGAAGGATACTGCCTCCAAGCCTAGAGTCCTGGGTCCACCCTCATAGTCCCAGCCTCCCTCCACACCACAATAGATAGCAGACATTTAATCCAGACTGAGGGTCCAAAATGCCAAAGGCTCAGTCAATACTTCCAATTACTGCAGACACAGAGGGGGTGCAACCTCTACCTGACTACACCCATTTTCTCTTTCAACAACAGAAAATGCCTAAACAATTTTACTCACACAAACACTCAAGCCAACAAAGAACTTTCCAATTCACCTCCATAAAAGAATATTAAAGGAGTTTCACATCAACTATCTGGAAGTAGATCTTGAGTTTAGAAAGATCTGGCCCTCATTTTTCTGAGCCTTTCAGGCAGTTCAGATGTGTCCTGTGATACTCTACCTCTGTCCCCACTTACAGAGGAATGACAGAGGCACACACTAGGGCATCAGAAAATCCACTTGAGGTCTGGGGATCTGTGAGGGATGCCCATACCAGACATAGCAAACAAGACAAAACAGACTTCTATAATGTCTGTACTCTTTATCAGAATTATTTGAGAGAATTATATAAGTTAACATCTTAGTAAAATATTTCAGTGAAGAAAGACCATTGCACTAAATAATTTCATCTGTGATTGCTCAAGTGTGGATGGATTTAATATTTCCCAAACAGTCTAGGTGGTTCTATCGCATCATTTACTCAACCATCAGTAAAGATAAACTAGTACAAAACAACTGGTCAAATCTTCCATTCGACTTTTATAAAGCATTTTTGCTGGGATAATCTCCCTTCACTCCATGACCTTATATATACTAAATCCAAGGCTGCACAAAAAATGAGGAAAAAGGAAGAGATCACATACAATGCTATCACTTCCTGCATACAACTAGAAATTGTAAAAGCAGTGTTTTTTTAATGAAGAACAGTGATTGGGAAGTACAAAACTGATAAGTATAAAATGACAGTGTTGAATGCTTGCCATTTAGAACTCATTGAGCAGTAGGTTTGCCAGTCTAGGTAATGCTGCCTGCACAAATAAGGGCATTCTATCTTAATTTGAACTTCTTCTTCTGGCTTTTCCTGGTAAGGGGTCGCCACAGTGGATCACCTTGTTCGCTCATACCTGGCAGTGGAGTTTTACTGCGTCGAGTTGCCAGCCCGGCACCAAACCTTCCACAGAAGGCACACACATGCATACACTCACACCTAAGGCCAATTTAGAGTGTCCAATCCACCTGCAGCATGTCTTTGGGATGCGGGAGGAAACCGGAGCACCCGGAGGAAACCCACACAACCACAGGGAGGACATGCAGACTCCACACAGAAGGCACCCCAGCCGAGGATTGAACTGGAGAACCTCTTGCTGTGAGGTGGCAATGCTAACCACTGTACCACCGTGGCCGCCCATATTTTATCTTAATTTGAACAGAATGACAAAATGGGTACTAATGTCCTAAAACTACCTTGACTAATTCAGTATTTGGTGAAAGCACCTAATTCTACTAACAGATTTAGCATCGTATGCCGATCCCTTTCGGTGCTGCCCAAACAATTGGTCATCTGTAAATAGGTACAATTTCTATTCTCTACTCCAAACCTTCTATCTCTATATCTCTTAGTTTAAAGGGTTTAAGCAAGGGGCTGTAGATAGAATGCAAACAAGTAGGAAAAATGGGAACCCCTATCCATTTTCCAGTCACCAAACAAACCCAAGTGGAAAGCCCCACTGATCCTCCCTTGTATTTACATATAAAAAAAAAGCTCTCTGGTAACCTGCAAGTCATCAGAATATTAGAAGGGAGCCCCCATCTGGATGCTTATTGCTATACAAACTGACACCCGAAAATGGTAGCACTATGGAGCTCAGTGTCTTATTCTTCACACTGATTAGCTTGGGCAAAAGTTATCCTGGTCTATTGCAGATAGTTTCAATACATTTGGGCCCAGAGATTTTTTTTAGCCTGTTTAGAGAATATGTTCATCACTTCCTCTAACTAAATGGGTTGCATCAGGCTGTCTTCCAGACAGATTGGTCAACATAACTAGCTTCAAATGTCTCAGAAATCTCTTGAACCTCATCATCACTCCCCACCCCCATCTTCCCCAGATATCTAGCATAGTATTTTTTAAAATGCCACATATTCACAAGATGGGGAAAATGTTAATTTCCCATCAGGCTCCTTAACACAGTGATCATCCTTATATAGCTTCAGTCTCAAGGCCAGAGAGTTACACTAGTGTTTTTGTGGGTCCAAATTTATCATGGTACACAGAATATGCTGGTATTCAGGAAAAGCCCCCAAGAGTACACATCCTTACAGCTGAGTAAAACAAAGATCTCTAGAAGTGTAAAGATTTGTTGAACTCTTAGAATCATCCCTTTAAAGTTTAAAGTGGGGAGGGGCAAAATTGCTAAGAAGCTTCATATCTGTTTATTCGAAAGAATCCACAATATGCAATGCCACTCAGTATATCAGCACTTTTGTTGTTAATTTGTTATAGGAATTTACCTTTTTTCCAATGTCAGATTTGAACGGAATTTATGTTAGTCCTGAGAGGTGGTTGTAAAGGTAGCTGATTTTGTGACTTTGGTGAGCATTTACTTAGCTTGATTTTATGGATCTCGTTACTGAAACTGGGGAAGTAAAAGAAGGTGAAGTGTTTGCCTAGACAGCCAAAGAAACTATATGATATTTGCCACATCTTACTTTCTGCTATTTCTAAGTTAACTGTCACACTGGGACTCTCATCCTCATTAATGTCATATATTCCACCCGCAGATGAGGTTTGTTCTATTTGCCAGGTTTCACAGACATTTAGCACAATGGAGTTGGATGATTTAGTGGTACAGATGGCATGGCCACACAAGAGGAAAATATCATGATATGAATCCCATACAACTTACAGCAGAGTGATAAGGAAATGAGGAATCCAGAATCATTCTCAGTGAGGCAAATGCATTATGTAAATTACATCATCGGAAATGGCATACCGATTCAAAAACACAAAAATAAGTGCACTGCACCATGGCACAAAACTTTCGTGGACACCGGGTATTTTTATTTATAGAGCTGTGAGTATGCCAGGGGTAGCAACAGTTATTGCCAAACAATATACATTAGTGGCCATTAACAGAACTGGTGCCCATAACACTGCAGATCGTGGTTCTCTGGAGCAGATTCCCTATTCATGTGAAAAAGAACTCTTCTTTATGCCTATTCAAATGCAATTTGGACCTATGTATGGGAAAATTCAAATTTATCCCTGGCTTGCCACCTGTGAAAATCATGGACAGGGGCAGTTTGTAGATGGCCTAAGTCACAGGCATATACCAAAGCCATTCTAAGCCTGTGTACATTAATAATTGGGAAAACTGGGGCATGAATGGTTCAGCTTAAAAATGCTCCAAGTCTGTTAGGCCTATAATTTCTATGATCCTATGACCATTAACACCATTGCAGAAAGTACTGTCAGCACTTTAAATACCAGCACCTTATGAACTGGCAGATAGTGGACTAATATCATGTGGACAGAGACCACTTGAGACCTTGTTGAACTGTATGATCCATAATTGTTATTAATTTGGATGCTTGGATTTCCCATTCCAATGGACACAAAGTATGTGTAGCACTAGCAGTCTTAACTATGAAGATCTTTAGTAACCTACAGAGGACACCTTAAACATATTGCAGCAGTCAGACTTCCATATCCTACACTACCTCATTGGCATCACGGTGTAGCATGTGGGGTAGCTTGTAGGATCATAGGTGAATGCCAGGCTAACTGCACTGAACGGCCATTTTAAGCCTAGCCATGTTATCCTATTAAGTGTTCAAAGTACCCATGCCATTATTCTTATCTCCATACTTCCTATCTGTGTATGAATGTTTCTGGGGTCATACCACTGATTATTGAAAGGAGGCCCTGCTGCAGGATAGGACATTTAGGCATGGTATCTGTCCTTAGTAGTATAGGGGGCTGTCCTAGGGATCATTTCCTTATTACCATCTATTGAACTAAGCTGCATTTGAATAGTGACAGAATAGGCACAGAATAGGGATTCTTCTCTATATATCTTCTGTGCTGGTCATAATAAATATCTGATAAGCTTTGGGCAAAATCATGCTACCAGTTTTATGCATTAAGCACTGTGTAGGTATGCTGTGATTTGCAGCCATTATATTTTATGCAATAAATCTGCAGATTTTGTGTAAACTTACATATCTTTTACCAAGAGGGGAAAATTATTCTGTTAAATGGGTCTTTACACCGCTAAAATACTTCATAGCAATTACTCTTGTATCATTATTGTTTATTTTGTATATTTAGTAAAGAAGTGTAATGATTAATGGTCATATGGTAGTATTCCAAGTTAAGCATGGTAGTATTAATAAACTTAAGGTCTTTTATGAAAAAGTCTGTTCAAATTTTACAACACAAACTTTATGGAGTATTACACTCAATGAGTTTTGAATTTACTATGTAAATGTTATCGTGCCATTGTTTTAAGACATATAATGTCTGGCACAATTTTTAAGACAGTGTGTGTGTGTGTGTGTGTGTGTGTGTGTGTGTGTGTGTGTGTGTGTGTGTGTGTGTAAACGTGCGCACATGCATATACGTGCATGTAGTTACAGCAGTTTCTTATCTAATGAGCATTTGCTTATGTTTTTATTACAGTGATGGACCTTTTTATGAAAATACTACTTTCTCAAGTTTTGAACTGCAAGCATATTTACAATAAAATTGCTTGAATGTAAATGTCTTGGCCTGTATATATTGAACCTTCTGTGACTTGTTACACGTATATTAGTACTTAATACCACAGGATTAGTTTCTTATAAGAGATTTTCCATGTAACTCCACAAATGGTTTTGCCTGCTTTGTTCTGCTTATTTTGTATATTATGTTTGTAGGTGGCTTGGATGTAGTCCATTGCTTGCGAATAATAAATGTATTTAGTCTCAGCTCTGGCACACTTATGGCTTGTCTTTATTTAGCTGCTTATTCAAAATGGCATACAGACAGTGGCACATTGGACAGTTTTCAGAATTCATTCAAACAGAAACATTAATAATCCACACAGTCTTGATGAAAAACACCACAATCTGAAGAGTGAAATTCTGCTGCAGACATCTGGACTGTACATTTGTATCACATTAGTATTTCTCAATATATTATCAGTATTGCACATAAAGATATCTACAAAATAATTTTCAAATGAAGTAAGCAAAATTTCCAAATAATATTACTTGGACTGCATCCGAAGCCGCAAATGAACATCTGTCTCCCTTTTATCTGGTAACAACTGATTATTTATGAGTCACATTCATTGCTCTTATTGTATTCCAGGCATTACGTATGCTCTACAGTTCTTGTGTTCCAAAACTGTGTTAGACATAAAACAATTACACCCAAGTACTTACTGACAATAGCTATTTCCTCTGTTCTATTATTTCTGTGAACCAGCTTATTCATTTAGTTTGTGCACTTGCTCATTTATATTCACCTACAGTAGTTTTTGCATGAGCGCAGTTTACATGACACCGCGTGTGATAATCACATATTTTATTTATTTATTTGCTGATCTGGTAGGAAGAATATGTTATACAGGAAAATTTATAGACTAAAGAGCATTAGACAGATGAAAAAATTCAGCATGTATCAATACTGAATAGTGGTTTTCATTAGATTTGAACTACAGCAATTGTGATCAAATTTAAGAGACTGGAGGCTACATGAAGTACAGATATGTTAACTCTTAAAACCTCATTCTCTCATTGCTATAGTACTTCCTCAGATATAAATTAAACTATTCAGTGGTGCAGCTGTCCGTGACCTTATTCAGACATCTGTGCCATTGAAGAACAGACATGTTACAAAACCAATTTATAGTATGTTGTGCCATTTAAAATTCCTTAGAGTCTTTTATTTCCATGCAGCATTGATGAATTTGAAACAAGACACTCAAAAGACAAAATGGCCCTTATGAGCTCCAAAATATATTACTTTCAATGTGGTCAAAGATATATAATGGAGAAACCAATACATTTTTTTACTGCCATGGTTTACTAATCAACTCAATTAATACTGCACGTGTATTATGAATGTAAAAAATTGACTTAGTTTAGGAAAATGTATTGTCCACCACCCTTGCACCTTGTATAACATAGCATCTTGAAAAGATTATCTTAGTTATGACTTGCTACTTGATGCATACTTTCTCATTCTAATTGTCCATGTTTCCTTAATCACAACCAGTGTAGATCAATTCCTGTGTAAGATAATACTTAGTATAGACAAAAAATTGCTATGTCCATTACTTTTTGTGTCAGCTGCCATCTCCTCACACAACTTAATTGCAACAGTCCTTAATCAAGCTACTCCCACCACACTACACCAACACCTCTCTTTCCCTATATCTTCATCACACCGCCCAGGTAACCTACATTTTAAAAAGAATACACACCATGCTCTTTCTCCTGCCCTCACTCTATACCCTACTGCTTTCTGCATACTATCTAACATCCTATAGTCACCTACAGATACAACATGTCCATAGCCCCACACTGTATTTATACTAATACCATCCACTCCTCACTCCCCTACCTTGCCATCTCCTCCCAACTCTACAATCACACACTTATTGCATACTTCCACTTCAAATATGTAGTTGTCAGTAATACCACTAACCACTTCAGCAATCACATTCACATACAGTAGTTTTTGCATGAGCACAGTTTGTCACACAAGCATACATGTGTATTATCACAGATTCTCCGTAGTGGTGATATACATCTCAGTCCTGGGCCACATACTGCACAACATGACATCATGGCTACCATTCCACCCCTTCCTCAAATTAAAACTACAGACCTTCTCATTCTTAACATGAACCTTAGAAGCCTAGTTAACAAGATCACAGACTTTCATGCAGTCATTGCACAATACTCACCAGACATTCTTATAGCAACAGAAACTTGGCTAAAACCCCCTATAAGAGACGCAGACATACTCTCACAAGGTTATAGCATACATAGGTTAAACAGGATCAGGAAAAAGGGTGGCAGGGTTGCAATCTTCTACAAAGATAACCTAAGCATAGACTACCTACCCATCAAATACCCTTATGATAACAACTTTGAAGTTCTAGTAACACGGCTCAGAATCAACCCAAAGAAAAATACTACCATACTAGCTACTTACATACCTCCCAATAAAACTCCCACTGCCATTGAGGAACTCATAGCCTGGACAGCCTCGACCTGCACCCATGAAACCATTATTACAGGCAACTTCAACTTAGACTGGAACACTTGCACTGGTGATAACCCCTCTACCTTCATAAATCTACATGTTTTTTCCCAGACAATCCAGTTTCCCACATGAATAGATAAACATAGCAAAAGGGAATATATCTTAGATGGGTCCACAACTATCTCTCCGAATTCCTGCCAAATAATTTAAGTGACCATAGACCTACCTACTTAATCTGTCCTCAGCTCAACTCACCCAGAACCATAGTTTACAAAGTCGTACGAAATACCAAAACCTTCTCCAATGAAACATTCATAGACATGCTCAATAAATGCAACTGGACACTACTCCATCATCTCCAACTTGACCCGGCTGTAACATAATTCAATGACACATTTCTAGCTACTTTAAATAGCTTAGCACCAACTCGTACATGTCATATTAAAAATAAGAGATTGCTCTGGATAGCAAAAAAAAACATTAAACTTCAAAAACTAAGGGACAAAACTTGGTATCAATACCAAAAAACAAAAGACAATAAAACTCTGCTAGCATACCAGCAACTCCCCAATCAAACAAAAAAACAACTCAAACTAGACAAAAAATATTATACAACAATGCAAAACAAATATGAAAACAATCCCAAAAAGTTATGGCAGGCAATTAACTCACTCCTCCACCCAGGTAAAGCTACAACCCCAGAACCAATAACCAATAACCAAAGCGTGAGTATTGCCTCACAAATCAACACCTACTTTATAAACACCATCCTCTACTTAGTTACAGGGAACAATTCCACCCCTCTGTTTCTTCCACCTAATGTGGAAACTAACAACAATTTTTCTGACCTCAAACCTGTCCCAACTAACATGATAAGAACAATGCTGAAAAAACTGAAACCTTCCTTAGCAGCTGACCAACTCCCCAAAGAGTACCTCAAACTGTCAGCTGATGTCATAGCTCTGCCTATCTCCATTCTGGTAAGTATGTCTATACCAGAACAATATGTCCCAAAATTATGGAAAATTTCCTATATCACCCCTCTGCATAAAAGAGGAACATCAACAGAATTAAACAATTATAGACCCATAGCCATCCTTTGCCCATGTGTCAAAATTCTGGAAAAATGTATCCACACTCAATTACTACAATACCTGTTATCTCACAACCTTATCCCTCCCTCCCAACATGGTTTCAGACCAAAACATAGTACCACCAGGCCTAATTAATTTCTCTAGCACCATCAACCAACTGATAAATTCAAACCAGCAAGTAGCATCAATCTTCTTAGACATGTCAAAAGCGTGCAACACTGTCTCCCATCAGAAACTCCTTAGCACTATTGCCTCACAAACCCTATCAAAGACTTCCCTCTCTTGGTTCCTAAGCTATCTTTCTGACAGACAACAAGCAGTATGATGGAAATCTGAACTTAAAACACTTCTGCCTGTCTCAGTTGGAGTCCCCAAGGGTCCATACTAGTACCCCTTCTTTTCACCATCTTGTCTAATGATCTAGCCTCATCCACAACACATGCTAAAGTAGTTCAGTATGCGGATGATTCAACTTTGATCTGCTCAGCAGATACCTTACCAGACCTCTAAATAGTAGCCCAACAAACTTTTAATGATATAGAACATATCTAAGTAAATCACAACTAATCCTCAACCCCAAAAAGGCACGGTTAATGCTATTTACCAGTAGCAAACAATCACCGAACACAGATTACTATTCTCTCAGCAAACAACACAGTCATCCAACCAGTTGAGCATACAAAACTTCTTGGAGTGACAACTGACAACATACTCAGATTTGACCAACACATAGCCACCACAATTAAGAAAGTTCACATCAAACGTGGCTCACTGTACAGAAACAAGCCATTCTTTACTGACAATACCAGACTAGCCATATCCAGAACTGTCCTCCTCTCTACACTCCTATATGCTTTCTCCCTCTTTACCAACTTAAAAAAAAATCAGACTTAACCAATTTGGAAACTAGCCCATTTTGCAGCCAACCTTCCCCACCATACCCACCATTTAATTGCTCCACATAAATTAAATTGGCTCAAGCTACCTAACCTTCTTCATCTGTACCAACTTAAATTCACATACAATATCATCTTCCATCCTGACAGTTGCCCATCCCTTGAGGAACTTGTTCTTCCCTACTCATGCCTACAAAGTCTAAGATCTGCAGACAGAAATTTTCTCACAGTAAATAAAGCTAACAGCACTCACAGTGAAGCCCTATTCTCAAATCAAATAGGCAAATTATGGAACTCTTTACCCCACACCCTCCAAAACACACCTGAAGCTACCAGTTTTAAACAACTACTATTTGAATATCTACCCAAAAACTGGCATTGCTCCTGTGCCAAACCTGACTGACGAGATATCTATAACTCTCTCAACACACCATCCACTCCTTACCTCATTTTCTCCATCTCCTCAGTGTTTATTACTACTCAAAAATAAATATATATAAAGGAAATCTCATTTGGTCATAATTATTGTTTAATATGTACACACTACTAATTTTATTTTATGTCACACTGATCTTCACTGAAATGCTTGTGTTTTTCTTTTTGAACATGTATCTAGTAGAAAACTCTATTGAATACTATTTTGTATAGACTAACTAGAAGATCTTACTGTATGTATACTGTTGCACTATCTCATTATTGTATATTGCTTGTATTTCTGTGGAGCTTTTCTCCCCGGGTGTCCGCTGAAAATGGGCTTCTGGCCCAGTCAGACTTTCCCGGTAAACAAATGTAAATAAATACATAAAATAAATGTCCATTATGTTTTGTGTCCGCTGATGGCTTTACTGAAAATTTCTGGTGACTAGTTTCAGGGAAAGTTTTAGTCATTGTTCCTAATGGATAACTAAGTAATATTTGCAGAGGTAGAAATGTATGCAGCTGTAGAAGTTATTGTGCATCTGTACCATCACCCTGAGCAATCAGAAGAGGTATGCTCTGTATCCTAAAGAGTACCACAATACGGCCTAGACACTTGCTTTTACTACTTACTTTCAGAACTGAGCATTATCTTTAAACTAGCATGTACTGAACTCAAAGCTAGCTACGAAAATAAAATTGCCACTAATTCCAAGGACAACCACAAAGCATTCTATAGCTATGTCAAGAATCTCAACGGCAACACCCAGATCCGCTCTGAGTTACAGCACAAAGGCATGAAAATTAAAGAACCAACTGATATTGCCAACATCCTGGCAGATAGGTTCAGTGCTAACTTTACCCCCCCCTAAAGGGCCCATATCTATACAGGAAGAATGCAGAGACCCTGTAATCACAACTACGCAGGTGAAAGCTGCACTCTTTAAAGCCAAAAACACAGCATCCATGAGACCGGACAACATCCCAGGCTGCGTTTTACACGAACTTCAGAATGAACTGGCTCCCCACTTAAGCACCATGTCCAGTAATAGCCTTGCATCAGGCTTTGTGCCCACTTAATGGTGCACAGCAACAGTTATCCCACTCCACAAAGGGGGAGCCACCACTGATCCCGGGAACTATAGACCTATTAGCCTGATGAGCCTGGTCTGCAAAGCCATGGAACGTATCATCATGGAACTCATAAACAAAGACATTGGTAACCTCCAAACTCTGGATCCCACTCAGTTCGGGTTTGTGAAAGGCAGATCATGCCTCCTGAACCTAATCGACTTGTTTGAGACAGTTACCAAAGCCGTAAATGAGGGCAAAGTGGTTCACACAGCCTATCTTGACCTCGCCAAAGCTTTCAACACCATCCCCCATTCTGGAATTATAGCTAAACTCAATAAACTAGGCATAAATCCCTATTTCACAAGATGGGTTGCCAAATGGCTCACTGACAGAACCCACACTGTAAAAGTTGCAGACTCCAAATCTGACCTCAAACCAGTGACAAGTGGAGTACCACAGGGTTCCATCCTGGGACCACTCCTGTTTGGTATCTACTTCTCTGAAGTACAGGCTAACACAGAAGGCCTCTGGCTAATGAAGTTCGCAGATGACTGAAAACTAGGAGCCATAGTCAAGTCCCCAAATGATGTGAACATCCTACAGAAGGGCCTCTCTGAGACAGATGCCTGGTGTCAGAGCCATGGCCTCAAGCTCAATGCCAAAAAGTGCAGTGTCATCCCCTTTGGTAAAACCTCTGTACCCATGAACTACCACATAGGCAACAATCTACTTAACACCGAATGCGTGATAACAGACCTTGGGACCCAGGTGGACAGTAGTCTCTCCTTTGATCTTCACATTGCCACAGTAGTCAGGAAGTCCTTCTACATGGCACACCTCATTATAAAAGGGTTCTTGTCCAGGAAAAGAGGTCATCGTTACCCTCTACTCATCACTCATTAGACCCATTATAGAGTACAATGCCCCTTTTGGAATGTACCTCACAAGACATCTGCAGCAGCTGGAAAGGCCACAGAAGCACCACACAAAGAGGATTACTGGACTCAAACAAATACCCTACACTGACTGCCTCAAAAAACTTCAGCTTTACTCCGTAGCATATCGCCTACTCAGAGGTGATCTCTGCCTAACATATAAAGCTATGTCAAACCCCGAGCTGTTGGACATGTTACACCTAAAGAAATCCCAATCCCTCAGAGCTACATGCTCTAGGGACCTAAACCTTGTCACCACAATAAACAGGACATGCTGGGGGGATAGATTCCTATCCCAGAGACTTCCCATACTCTGGAACAGGCTACCCATCTATGTCAAACAATGTTCTTCATTAGCACTCTTCAAGAAAAATCTTGATGAGTGGATGGGAAATAGGAAATACACCCCGGGGATCACTTCTGTGTGTCTGCTTGTCAGTGGCACAGGAAAATAACTTGCTTGGGTGGCGTAAGCTAGGGAACCTTGTTGGCTAGGCTTGCGTAGGCCCTTGGGCTGATAGCCTAGTACCTACCTATAAACCCATGAACCTATGAACGGGATAATAATATGCCAATTGTTTCTGCTTGTTTTCCATTTTTGTTGTGCTTTGGCAGCAGAAGGGTTGCATGCAAATAGGAGCCAGAATAGTGTTAAAGGAACATATACACCTACAGCTATTTGGAATCTGCATTCAGAACATAGCAGGTAATCACAAAAAAATAGAGACTGGTGCTTTGGATGGTTTCAAACATCAACAGAAGCACAAATATTGCCTAGCTTGAATGTATTAATTTAATGTTTGGAATAATTCACATGGAGCTGGCTCAGTAGTTCTTGGACTTTGTCAATACAAATGTTCTGGAACAGCAAGTCAGCACTCCCCCAAGAGTCTTAAATGTCCTGGACGTAGTACTCACTAACATGGGGGAGCTCTTCACCCCCCATGTGATATCCTCCCTTGTAAGATTGGGACATAAATCAGTCTCATTTTATGTAATTATAAGGCCAGATACCCCATCAGGCTCAAAAACGCTTAAGAATTTTTCAAAGACAGATTATCTCCTACTAAGCGATGGCATAAGAAATAGCAAAGCTCCCTCAAACACATATAACATGGACTCCTATGCAGAGGTGTAAACCAATGCACTGTATAACCACTTAAGCAGTAGTATAGAATCATCTGCTCCTGACCAGATTAAAACCAAGTCTTGCCGAAAAAACAAGACACTCATGAACCCCTAGTATAAAAAGGCTATATAACAAAAAAAAAGAAACTAATGTCCAAAAGCAAGAAGAAGCTGGCTCAGCAGAGGAAGAAATCCCTCTCTAGCTTAAACAAATAAATTAAGGATCTTGTCAAGTCCTCCAAAGCTAATTATGAAGCAAAAATACCCTCCCTAGCTAAGGATACTCACAAGGCATTTTTTAACTATATCCAAAATTGAAAAGGGAATACACAGCTATGCACTGAGCTGGTCATGGATGGCACCACCCATACTCAACTGGAGGTAATAGCCAACCTGCTAACTGACAGATTTGGAGCAAACATCACTCCCCTGTCCCCTCCAGTCATCCCCTAAAGTATACCTGTGACCAATTCTCAGCCTATTGTCTCAAGAGAGCAGGTCATCTCTGCATTCTTCAGTGCCAAAAAGATGCCATCAGTGGAACCAGACAACATTTCAGGTTTCCTTTTAAACAGCTTAAAACATGACCTAGCAGACCCACTTGGATCCCTGTTTAACCTCAGCCTGTGAACTGGCTATGTCCCAGTGGAATGCAGAACAGTAACATTAATTCCTCTGCACAAAGGGGGACCATCAACTGACCTTGGGAATTATAGACCCATAAGCTTGACTAGCCTTATCTGCAAGGCTATGGAAAGAATAATTGTGGATCTTATCAGCAATGACATTATTTCCAAACTCTGGACCAAACTCAGTTCAGATTTGTTAAGGGTAGATCATGCCTGTTAAACCTGATTGACTTCTTCAAGAAAGTCACCAAGGCCCTGGACAAGGAAAAGATAGTGCACACCACCTACCTTGACCTAACCAAGGCATTTGACACAATCCCCCACTTAGGTATTACAAAGAAACTCTCCCAGTTAGGAGATAACTCATACATCACTAGATGGGTAGCCAATTGGCTCACTGACAGGGCACATACTGTAAAAATGGGTAACTTCCCCTTTAGCAAAAGGCCAGTCTCCAGTGGCATACCACAGGGTTCTATGCTAGGCCATTTACTGTTTGGAATTTATTTCTCAGATATCGAGGCAAATGTGGATGGCCTGTGGCTGACCAAGTTCGCTGACAGTTGCAAATTGGGAGTAATCACTGAGTCCTCCAACTATGTTAATAAATCACAGAAAGTGTTAACACAGACAAATGATTAGTACCAAAGCCATGGATTAAAGCTAAATGCAAAAAATGTTTTGTTATTCCCTTTGGGAAAGCTGATATTCCTGCTAATTGATAGCACTACCCAAGTGTAGCCACAGTTGTACATGATCTGCTTACTCAGGTTGATAGCAATCTGAACTCAGACCACCATGTATCAACAGTGGTAAGAAAATCTTTCTATGTGGCACATCTCATAAATAAAGGCATCGCATATACAGCAAAGGATGATATAATTTCATTATACTCAGCCCCCATCAAGCCAATATTTGAGTACAATGCTATCTTTTGTATGTACCTCACCAGACAGCTGCAACAGCTGGAGAGACCACAGAGGTTTCTCACCAAGAAAATACAGGGTACAAAAAAGAAGTCCAATGAGGGCACTGGTAAATGCTAGGGGTTCAATTACCTTTGCTTGTGCCAGATATGTGGACTCTATTCTGAAGAAGTATGTGATCAATGAAAAACAAGTCTGTAAAGACTCTTGGTCTTTTTTGACAGCTATGAATGAACGTGAGAAATTAATGGAGGTAGACAAGAGTGGGTGTAAAAAAAAGTTTGAGTTTTTTTTTTTGGGTTAGGAGGAGACAATGGTTAGAGCACCATTGTCGAATATTATTGTTGCAGTTTTTGTTAATTGAGTCGAATAAAGGATAGTAAGGCTAGTAGTACTATATGGAAAGGATGAAAAACCATGTTGGCACTTAGGAGGGGTTGTTATTTGTAGGGTGAGTTAGTAACTGTTTTGTGGATGCATTTTTATTTTTTTTTTTTTGAAGTGTGTGATAATAATGATGGGGGGCAAAAGTGTAGTCAGTAGTACCACCAGTGAACAGTGGGATGATATGATATGGATTTTTGAATTTTTTAATTTTGTTTTTCATTAAGGTTAATCAGTATAGAGCCAGGGTTGGGGTGGATGTCACCATCTATTAATGAGAGAGATTAATATAGGGTTAAAAAATTGAAAAATTTTTGTAGTAGTTAAAATGTTTTTAAGGCTGTGAGTGGGATATTTAATGTGAAAATATTTATTTAGCTTGAAGGGAAGTTTTTTTGATGTGGATGGAGATAGCCTATTATAGAATGGGGAAAACAGCAGGTAGGTAAGTAATAAATATATATGTATAGGTATGTAATAAAAAGTTTCTAATGAACCTATGAATATGTTCAAGTTTAAGGGAGTAATGTAAGGTTGGTTTGGTTTGTGGGTCCTGAAAGAAAGAAACAAGTAAAAGAGGATACAGGTAGATATCAAGATGATGCCACCTAGTGGCCAAAGGAATATGTATCACAGTTATATACACGTAGAATAGGAATAACATACTTTCACAGTCTGTCTGGAAGATATCACCGATGCCTGGAGGTTGGAGCTTAGCAAAAGGATTTGGTCTCTTCAGGAGGGGAGGAGGCAGGTATATTTGTATTGTATAGGTCAGTCCACTTCAAACTACTAAAATAAGTATTCATGTTAAAACATAAGAACATACAATGGACATCTAAAGTGAATACATTTAAAATGCGCAATGTGGTCCTTAAAATGCACATTTAAAGTAGGCATTACAGTGAACTACTCATTAAATGGTGAGATGCTAAAGAGGCGGCAGAGAAGTATTATCCCACTACGACGAGTCTCAGAGAGAGAACTGTAGTAAATACAGGACAAAAAATAGGCGCCAAATTAGGGATAACATTACACAGTCAAGCTATCAGTTATAATTAAAGTAGGACTAGAATGACCTTGAGTACCAAGAAGATGTAAGGTTTTTGACAATTGATGTTATGGACATATTTTTCTATCCTTCACGAAGAAGGAATAGAATGGGTAATGGAAAGACTATTATTCCACGGTGCAAGGTTATTTCAGGAAATTATGGATATTATTTTGAACAATAATTTTGTAATGTTTGACAATGAAATATACAAACAGTTGGTGGGTGTCACAATGGGCTCTCCATATGGGGGGAACTAAGCCAATTTGGTTCTAGCAAACTGGGAAAACAGGACCATCCTTACGAATGAAGAATGGGCTAAAAGAATAATGATGTATACGAGGTTTTTGGATGACATTTTTATCTGTTTAAAGGTACTGAACATGAAGCTCATAACTTCTTAGATTTCCTAAATAATAGTACTAGGTATTTCACCTTTACACACACTTATCACAACAACAATTGAGAAGAAACGTTTTGAGGCTAGAATACACCGCAAACCTACTTACTCTAACACCATTTTACATTTTTTGAGCTGTCACCCATTTCACCAGAAGAGATCAGTGCTAAAAGGACAACTTGTAAGGGCAACATGGATGGTTACAGAGGACTGTGCTTTTCTAGATGAATGTGAGACACTAAAACAAATGTTCTTGAGGCAGGGATACCCAAGCAGTTTAGTCCTTGACCTTTTAGAAGAGGTGCAGTATAAAAGGAGAATGGGGTTTTATAAACCCATCCTCATGTCTAGCCATTCAGTACCCTTAGTAGAGGAGGTTAGGGATGTGGCAGTGCCTGCTAATTTAGTACAGAATTTCCCATCAGAAATTAGATCTACCATTGAGAAACTGAGTACCAGCTTTATCACACCTTTTTGCCTAGAGGCAAAGGAAATTGAATGTATATTAAGGAGAAATTGGAACCTGTTTGTGACAGAACAAGAACTCCTGGAGAAACTAGGGAATGGTCCACAACTTGTTTATAGAAAAGGGAGGAATCTAAAGAACATTTTAGAAATGGACCCCAGGTCATTTTGTAGAACAGAGGGTACTTACAAATGTGAAAGTTGCAACTATTGTAAATATATAGCAACAGGAAACAAATTGGGAATAGGTACCAGTAGACTTGAAGTGAAAGGCAGATATAACTGTAATTCCAGATCTGTGGTCTACCTAGCAATCTGTCAGGTCTGCCCAGCATTTTATGTAGGAAAGACCGACAGGAAACTAAAGGAAAGGATATACGAGCATACATATTACATTCGGAAAAAGAACCCAACAAACGCACTAGCTAGGCATTGTACAGAACATCCTACATACCACTTCCTTTTCAAAGTGATAGGTCAAGTATCTGCCAGTGTAAAAGGAGGTCCCCAACATTTATTGTTAGAAAAACAGGAGCTTCTCTGGCAATTCAGACTGAATTCTTACACCCCTCCAGGTTTAAATGAAGTGACTTCAATTGTGTGCATTTTAAAGCTGAAAAGCTTAACACTTTAGGGAAATATCCAAACATTATTCCCTTAACATAACAACTTGTTTACTATTAGTTATACACATATACTTTTAGAATTTTGGTGTTTTTTCATTTTAAATTTATTTATTTTAAAAGGGAGATGACAGTGACACCGTACCTTTAATTTTGTACATAGATTTGTATACAGTGATGTCATGTAAAAAGTATGCTGATTGGTTGAATGTATTTAATTTGAGCCAGCTAATATGTATTTAAATGAAGGAAACTACTATGCAATTTGTCTGTGGGCGTCTACTATTGTGGAGACGAAAAGTGCTTTACTCAAATAAACCGGTGTTCAAACAAGTGTTGTGGTTCCAGTGGTCGTCTTTTATTTTTGGTGCTGTTTATGTGTCTTGGAATCCTTGGTTTGTTCATCAGATGGTGGTGAAATCATAGCATAATTGCTCCCATTAGCACTCGGTTAACATAACTTACTCTAGTGGGGTTCCTCATGCCAAATTTTTCGATTACATTCACTTCGCTACTAAAGCTGCTTCTTTATCTAAATATTCTTCAGAAGGAATAGTTCTTCTCCCAACACCTTTACAAAGGTTCACTACCTGTCTCAGACTGGGCCACCTTTCAGCACTGATGCCAGACACTGATGACTATGAGTCCCCAGGCAAGCTAAATACCTGAAGTTGCATACATAATGTGAATATTCAGTTCAAATGTAAATACACATTCACAAAATAATGCCTTTAAACTGTGTCAATAAAAGCACAGTGGATTACATATGTATGGAGAGAGCAAAGAGGAGCTGAGGTGCTTCTAAAGTTGTGCTGTACACTTCTTTTAATATGTATAGCATAGCAGGAAATGTAATAAACATCAGTGTTAACTTTTAATATAAGCATTAAGTTTAGTCTAATTAATTTAAGCAGGGATTTAAATTCAGGTAAATATTCTGAGGTGAGCAATAATTGCTCTCTTTTTTGCAGAAAAACATTTACATTAAATTCAAGCTCCTTTATTTCTGTGCATTTCTGCACTTTACCAATAGGATGTATATGAGTGAGAATGCTAATATTAGTGAACTTAGCAGAACCCGAATCTATTCTAATCTGTTGATGCATCTACATTCAACAAGCAGGTCATGGACATTTTACCTAAATTAAGACTTCTGTACACATTCAAAAGACATTTTAATAAATGTGGCTTTCAGTCCTTAGTATGGTTTTAATTATCAAAGTGTCCATATACATGCCACTACCATTGCAAATGTAAAGTATTTAAGAGGATTGTTCTATATGGGCATTTCCTCCTTTTGGGACACTTCATGATTCACTGCCACTTCATTCAGCTCTTGACTATCAAAGTTCTCAGTGCCTCATTGTATTTATTTATTTAGTTAGTTATTGTTCACAGTACTGGCTCTGATGATTTGGGCTCCTTTTTCCTTGCATTTTAATATTTTTGTTTTATGCATATGCTAACTTTTCCTATATGCTTCCCCATAGGTAATATAGACCTTCTTGACCAACTCCTTCATCTTCTAGTTGCAAATTTGCCTTTGGGGAATTATCCTTTCTAATTGCTTATGCTTTTTTTTTTTTTGCTTTGCAGTATTAGCTTTTCTAATTTCTTATGCCTTTTTTGTTTTGCTGTACTGTCCTTTCTAATTGCTTATGCCTTTTTTGCTTTGGGGTGCTATCTTTTCTAATTGCTTTTTGGGGTTTTGGGGGGTAGTATCCTTTTTAATTGCTTATGCCATTTTTTTTGCTTTGCAGTATTAGCTTTTCTAATTTCTTATGCATTTTTTGTTTTGCTGTACTGTCCTTTCTAATTGCTTATGCCTTTTTTGCTTTGAGGTACTATATTTTCTAATTGCTTATGCCTTGTTTATTTTGGGGGTGCTATCCTTTCCCACTATTGATGTATTTTTTGCTTTGGGGTGCTATCCTTCTTTTGGTGCCCTGACTTCTAAATCTTCTATCCAAAGCTTGCAGTACCCATAGGAGTTTTTACCAGTTTTGTTAAGGAAGTTAACCAGTATTCTCCCATCTCAACTTCACTGTTAACAGTTGCATCTACAACTTATTAAAAAGACTTTGCGTAATTTGCTTTAAGGGCACATACAGTACTTTAAGTATTATAGGAGTATGGGGAAGTAGGAACAATATTAGGAAGAGTGCCAGACAATCTATCACAGCAACTATATCTAGCCATATACACCTTTAAGTAGACTAACTTAAAATTTGTGGCCCCTTTTACAACTAATAGTACTCACCTCCCAAAGTCAGCAAGGTCATATTTGTTAGCCAGGGTAGAGTACTATTCCAAAAGAAATATTTTAAGATTTAGTTAATGTATGCTGGTTGATAGATTGTTTCTTTTCTTTTTCCTTGTTAGTACTAGTAGAGCAGCATTTCTTTTTTTTCTCAAAATTTTTTTTATTAATTATATGAATAGCAAGACAATTAAAAGATTATACATAACAAGAAGGCATAAATGAACATATAACGATTCATCTAGTGATAACAACCTTCATGAGATTTTGATAAGTTATTTAGAAATAAAACATACACCATATGTACACTATATACAAGTTAGGCAACCTGAGAGAAAAAAATATATATATATTTAACATTAACTATTTAATATGTTTAGAACCTTTTCTAACACAACCTTTCTAATAGCTTTTTTTGGACTTCCACCTAAGTATCTTTGAGCATCAATAAATTTAAAAGCCATTTTCTGGAAAGTAACCCATTTTAATTTAGAACGATCAATCCAATTTTGTATTATATAAAGTTTTAGTAATGAGCAAATAAAATGATAACATGAATATCAACTTTTGAAAGATGAATCAATGGAATTTGTAGAATAGCAAATTCCAATGTGGATTTTGATATCCCATTTTCTGCAGTCTGACTTTCAAAGATGTCCACAATCTGTGAGAAAATGACAATACCATAGAATATGAAGGAGGTCTGCTTGGGGATGAGAACAGCATGAACAGGACTTATTTGGGTTAAATTTGTTTAATTTGATTGGGGTAAAGTAGACATCATTATTAATCATTAATTGTGTGTATGCTAATTTTTTAAAAGGGATAAATTCCTTAGTGTGTCTAATAGCCAGGACTTTCTGAGATTCTGACAATTGGGAATTATAATTCAACCAAACATTAGATAAAAGACAGTTGTGGTCCATCATTAAAGAATTAATTAATTTATATGAGTTTGAGAGCATTTTATCAGATGATGAAAGTATTTTGATAATCGTGTTAAGGTTTTTCAATTGTGAGTCTATGGGGACCAGAGATACAAATTTGTTTTTAATTATTGCTCTTAGTTGTGTAAGAATTGGTGAGTAATTCCAGTTTACTTTCAATAACTTACGCCAGTCAGATAAAGGCAAGTCAAGATATTTCAAAACATCTCCTACTTTTAGATTTTTAATTAAAGGATAGTTTGTTAAGTTCAAAAGTTTATTGTCCAATAATATATTTGGGTTTAGATGAATTGGCTGAACATGGTGCGAGATCTTTTCTAGTTTACACATTTTGAGTAAGGTTTGGAAATCTCTAATCTTTTGTTTAAATACTGTAGATTTATTTTTAATAAATAAACTATCCAGAGAGATAAAGGGAATAGCTTCAGGATTTAAATTATTAGAAATGACATAATTATACCATAATTTTATCCATAAAGAGTGATTTGGATAAGAAGTGTTATTGAATTTAGAGATAGTAAGAAGTTTATTGGATGAGACAATCAAATAATAGAGATAAAGATTAGGTAAACCCAAACCTCCCTTGTCCTTTGAAAATGCCAATCTAGAATAGGAAATTCTAACAGATTTAGGGAACCATATGAATTTTGTCAAAGCTTTATTTACAGACTCAAAAAATTTTTGAAATTATCTGATCAGATGATGAGAATTGGTAAAGAAATTTAGGCAGAATATTCATTTTAATAATGGCCACCCTTGAAAGAAATGAAAGGTTTAGATGCTTCCATCTGTCCATATCAGACAATATAGAGTTCCATAATTTATTAATATTATTTTGAAAGGAAGATTTATTATTGTGTTCTAAATTGATTCCTAAATATTTTATATTATAAGTAAACTGAAAATGATCGTCTGGAAACAAAAAAGATTTGTGTGCTAAATGATTTAAGGGAAAAATATGAGTTTTTGTAGAATTTAAAAGATAAAAAATAATCAATAGAATTCATTATTTTTCTGTAATCAGATAATGGAGTTTGAAAGTAGATTACTAAATCATCCGCAAAAGCAGAGAAATGAATATTAGTATTAAGAATTCTAGGGATGTTATGAAAAGTATTTTGAGTAATAAACAATAGCAAAGGTTCTAAGTAAATGTTGAAAAGAAAAGGGGACAATGGACAACCCTGTCTTGTTCCTTTAGTGATCTTTATCGGAGCAGAAAATTGACCATTAATGTATAGTCTAGTAAACATATTCTTGTATAAAACTTTTAAAAATTTATAAAGAATAAGGGAATATTAAAACATAACATAGTTTGAAATAGAAAGTTCCAACATACTCTGTCAAAGGCATTTGATACATCTATAATCAAAGCATATATAGGGTTTGGATTTTTCTTAATGAGATGAAGTATAGTCTCTAAAGATAGAGTATTATCCCAAGCATGTCTCTGAGACATAAAACCTGATTGATCTGACGAGATAATTGAGGGTAAAATCCGTTTCAATCTGTTAGCCAGAATAGATGACAGAATCTTAATATCCACGTTAATTAAAGAAATGGGTCTATAATTTACTGGGTCAGATTTATCTTTATTATTTTTTAGAATTAGAATGGTTTTGGATGTGTTCCAATGAATATCTGAGATATCATTAACTCTTATATGATTGTAAACTTTAAATAGAAAGGGAA
This sequence comes from Protopterus annectens, assembly GCF_019279795.1. Classification (NCBI taxonomy): domain Eukaryota; kingdom Metazoa; phylum Chordata; order Ceratodontiformes; family Protopteridae; genus Protopterus; species Protopterus annectens. Next base: position 519,183,928 of record NC_056731.1, read on the forward strand.
GAACTACCAATTTGAAAGTTTTGAAAAATTCTGGAGTAAAACCATCAGGTCCCGGAGATTTACCCAATTTAAGATTATATTGAATCCGAGATTTCTTGTACTGATATAGGGGTAGAAAGTAGTTTTTGCTGATTATCATTAAGTTTAGGGAACTGCAAAGAGTCTAAAAGAGTTTTGAGTGATTATCTTTAACAGAATTAGAAGAACCTGAATATAACTCAGTGTAAAGAGAGGTGAAAAGTTGAATAATCTCTTCATCAGTATTATATAATCTGTTATTATAAGATAAAGATGTAATATTTGGATTTCTGAAGTTAACTTTAATAATTCTCGCTAACAATTTAGATGGAACCTGGGCCCACTCTGAATATGAAGCAAGTAGCTTTTGTTCAGCTAAGGAGAGGTTATTTTGGTGAAGCAGAATTAAATCTTTCTGACAATCAAAAATTTGTTTTTCTAAAGTAGCATCATAGTTCAGACTAAGATGATTTTCCAACGAAGAAATTCTTGATTTTAAGAATTCTTCTTTCTTAAAGTTTTGTTTTTTGAAAAAAGCAGCTTTACTAATAAATAAACCTCTTAATCTTGCTTTACATGCAGCCCATTGTATGTCATAAGGAATGTCAGATGATTCAAGACTATTCACCATTTCATTTAGGATTTCTGAAGCTTGTTTGCAAATATCTTCATTTGACAATAAGTTATTATTTAAGGTCCACTTATTAAACATAGTTTTATTTTTGATATTGGGTTTTATGTTCAATTTTAGTGAAATTCTTGAGTGATCCGAAAAGAATCTGGGTTCTGTAGTAAAGTCCACAATATATTTTGAAATATAATCTGAAATTAGAAAGAAGTCTAATCTGGACCACAAATGATAACACTTAGAATAATAAGTATATATATCATTCTTGTTTATACTTTTAACAGTGGATCTATTAAATTATATTCTGTCATCAAATCATTTATAGCCAGGGTAGATGGAAGATTATAGGTGCCAGTGGCAATTACAGGGTTTATAACTGCATTCCAGTCACCACCCACTATAATATGATGATCCTTATAGGATGCAAGAATATTGTAAATTTTAAAATGAACAAATGTTGTGAATTACATGGACCATATAGATTTAAAATTAATAAGGGTTTGTCCAAACCAGCAATAGAAGCGGTAAATAAGCACCACCTCCCTCATCATCAAATTTCTCATCAATAATATTCCCAATGAATTTTTGTTTAATGATTATAGCTACACCTCTGGAGTTAGATGAGTCACCTGAAGCTATAATCTTTTGATCCATTTTTTTAACTCTTTATTCCAATCAATACGTGAAATATGGGTCTCTTGAATAAAACAAATGTTAGCCTGTGATTTAAAGATCATATGAAATAATAGTGACTTTTTCGCTTTATCTTGAATGCCTCTAACATTCCAAGAATCTAAAATTATGTCAACAGGCATATTCTACAAGTATAATCATTATTGATGCTATAAAAGTGAACTCAAGGTGCAAATCCAACACAACATTAAAAAGAAGAAGAAAAAATAAAAGAAAAACAGTCTTTAAGTATTCAAGCAAGTCATCAAATCACATTTGTTGAAAAAAGGACGGAAAAGTCCTTTTAAGAACCAGGAAATGTATAATAATAACCTTTATCCTACCCCTACTGCCTACCCACCAATCCCCTGTGATAAAGGAAGAGCAGAAGAACATGAAAAAACATTGTAATTATAGATAATAATAACCTCAAGTTAGAATACAAATTACTCAAAGGAAGCCTAACATAACATAAAGTCCGAGTAATACTACTAAAAATATATACAAAATTAACTAATTTCAAGACGTCCCACATGCTTAATCCCTACTTCTAATACTAATCTAAAGCTCCTATCCTTAAATTGAAATTTATAGTGATTAAATGTATTTCCTCAAGTATTTCAAGAGAAAGAGAAACAAGTAAATAATAAATAAATCACACTCTGCTTAACTAGAACACTCTATCATAAGAAGTAATACAATTAAAACTGAAAGATATGTAAGATAACATATATAAGTATAACAAAACCAACTGGTAACATTATAATATAAGTAAATAAGCATAGCATTACTGAACTAAAGATAATAGTCATGCACTATCTACTGAACCTTCTTTAGTACTTTAGTGATAATTTCATTAATCAACATGACCATTAGTATGATAAAAGCACTAATACCTGTAGAATGAGTATTTAGTTATAGTTCAAATAAAGCAAAAACAACTACCAAGCAACCATATCTCAAAATGAAAACAATTCAGTCTGGAGATGCATCTATTAACTAGATAATAATAGTACAGGAACTATTCAAAATGAAATATTATAAGCTGTAAGGTTTTAACACTAGTTAATATACATGAATAAAGTATAATTATATTATTAAATAGTAACTTAAACAGCATCATATATATTGGACTGAATGTACAACAATGTGCATACATATAATTTTAAATCTACTTTTTGAATATTTTACTAATGACTCTGTTAGGTTATATAGCCATACTATTCTTCTAAGCTATAGATGTAACATAGCAAAACAGCATGAAAAGACAAGGCTTTTAAAGTAAACATTTTGAAAATCTAATTAAAACAGAAACAAGCAAGCTAAATGCAGTAAATCTAAGGGCTTAAATATATACATGTAGATTCAGCTAATCATATTAAAGATAGTTATTTCAAACCTTTCAAATAAGTAAAGGCTTTCTTAAACATAAACTACTAATCATAAATATCACATCCAGCCTCTGAGAAGAGAGAGAGCAGAGAATTGAAAGAACATGAAACTTTCATATGAACAGGTATACTTTGTAACATTTGTCAAATTAAACACTTCAGTATAATATAAAATATTGTATGAAAAAATATTCTGAATAGGAAAATATGTTCATTTCTTTACACATCCTTTAGAATTTTAATATATAAAACTAACCTGTTCATTTGTTTCCGGAAATATTTTCACTCTGCTTTATGAAAGTAGCAGCTTGCTTTGAAGGCATGCAGACACACTAAAAGTCACTGAATATATTATGTGACATGAATCTGTTTAAATTTAAAAAGCAACCTTCATTTATGAAGAGAAAACACTTTAAATAATAGCCAGATCTATTAAAAAGTTAGTGCTATTGAATACTTGTTGAAAACAAGCAGACTTGTGTATTTGAAACTGTCCTTCTTTCCTCACAAATGATGACATCACCATCCATCTCAGAGAGACTGTAATGTTCATGCAGAGCATCAGCTGGAACTCTGAGGGGAAGATTTTCTTGCTAGAATGTTGAGATGGAATGTTTTCCAAAAATCATCTAGCTTACACAGAAGGCTGTAACTCCAAAGCTTGTAGTAAAATTAACATATTATCTATTTACACAGCAAGCATATGTGAGAGAAAGAGAAAAAGTAAATACAGGAATTTAAATGCTTCTATTAATCCACACAAATCTAACAAGCATATATCCTGTCACTGCACACTGTCACACCAAATCCATCATGTGTAAATTACATGACAAGTTTTTAAGGTAATATAATTATGTCACACCAGAATTACAAATCATGTAACACAAATACTGTCATATTAAAGAAAAGAAAAGATCAAACCTTATTGTAGTTCTTAAACAGTAGAATATTAAGATACAGTGTCAGGAAGCTTTTAAATGTTTTAAGAAAAATGTCTTTTGCATCTTTAGGATCTGAACATACAAATCTTTTGTCATTAGCTGTGAAAGACAAGGTATTAGGATATGCCATTCAAATCTAATTTATCAAGTCAACACAATAGGGGGCTAGTTTTTGTCTATTTAATTTGATCTGTGCAGGAAGATCTTGGGAAAATGATAGTTTGTGAGACTTCCATATGAATTGTTTCTTTGTTTTAGCAGTTTCTAGGATCTGGAAAGTGTCTTGAAAGTTTAGTAACTTAGTATAAATTAACCTTGGTGTGGAAGAATCTTGCTTTGTACGCAGTGTTCTGTGTGCTCTCTCTACAATTATAGATTTTGAAGAAGCTTCACAATTTAACAGTGTTTCAAAGATATTTTTAGTCACAGATAACAAGTTTTTATTGTCATAAGATTCAGGTAAACCACGAATAATGATGTTATTTCTTGAACTGCTGGCTTCCAGATCCAATATTTTAGCTTGTAAATCTGAAACAGTTTTATCTCTAGATTTAAAGTCACTTTCCAATAAGTCTGTTTTAACCTCCAAAGCTAAGATTTTATTTTCAATAGTAACAATACTATCGTTTATTTGCTTTAAAGATTTACTAAAGTCTGTAAACTGTTCTGAAAAGTTTTGTATAGCACTTTGGATTGGTTTTAATGCTATTTTTAGTTCTTCTAAAAGGAAATTTGAGCCATTTAAATCTTTATTACTTACATTAAAAGTTTCTGTAGGTTGTCTAGATGATTTCAGTTTTTTGAACCTGAATCTTTTTCAGGAGAGAGCATTGAAGTATATTTGGCCTTTGTAGGCTGAGTCTCCATGGAGTCAGATTTTGTAGCCATGCCCAGAAATGGAATGCAGTTAACAGGATACCAGGAACCAGGAACAGACTGGAGCAGTAGGAGTCCCAGCAGCAGAGAGACCAAGAATGTTCTGAGGTAAAATAAATCCCAGGATAATAATTCCAGAAGAAAAAATAATCCAATAAAAGATTTATAAAATCTTTTAGTATAAAAATTTGAGGAAAAAGGTTGATGTAAAGCTGTAAAAAAAAACAAAAGTTAAATAGCTGTGAGGAGCTCAGAGAGTAAGGACTAGACTAGTTGGCAGCCATCTTGGAATCCCTTAGAGCAGCATTTCTCATATGTCTGATACTCACAGACTATAGTTCTACTTGCTTTTCATTTGACATTACAAGTACTTTTTAATTTCTGCACCCATTTAACAGATTATGGCTTTGTCATTATTTTTTGTAATGCACAACTTTACAGCCTTGACCAAGTTCTTGCCACACACCTTTATGAGCGCAGTTTAGCATACTAGAGATCATATAACTAAACATTATTAAACTTTTTGTACTTAGCTTTTGTAGTAAGAGGTATACAGCTTAATGATTCAGTAATGCCAGAACAAAATGTTTAATTAAAATCCTGAACTATTAATAGCTCATTATGATATACAAACTTCTCCTCAGTCTTTTGAGTTGTGGGTCTTACCATTCAAACACCTGAATAGGTCAAAGCAATCTGAAACTCTTCCTTCCAACTGAGGTGCACAGCAAGGACAGCAAGCATTTCTGTTGGAGTTTCACTTGGCAGAAATACAGATTCACAATGTCCCAAATAGAAAAAGAAATTCTAAGCACTGAACAGGATCACCTGGTTGCATGAAATAAAACTGCTCACCACTCTTATAATGAACAGGAGGTATCATATTAATTTGAATAGTGACAGTTTGTATTTCAGGAATTTAGGCATAGGTTTGTGCCCAAAACTATTCACATCCTTTACCAGTGTAAGTTCTAAAAGGCATTAAAGAAAACACACATGTAAAACACAGGTTTATTTACATACCACAAACTCAAATAATAGCTCACATGGCTTTCTAGTTTCAGAATAAATCAAACTGTACCTACATAACATTCTCCACACTGTGCACCCCTTCCAAGATACAGTCTGTCTGAATTAAAATAATAATCAAGGATGCATACTTTTCGCAGGCCCCAAAATGATTACTGCACTTATCAAATGGAAGCATGTACACTTTCTGATATATGCTTATTTATTTGTTCCTGGGGGTATAGCAATATTTGTATATTAATGATAATATCTCAAGGATGATATCAGTAAAATTAGTTATCAATTTGTCATCTACAAGATGTCTTTATTTATTGTGTCTTTGTTTTGAAAGCCTCTGCAAGACATTCATTGCATGAAATACTGACGATTGTTGATGCGTTATGATAAAGATATCATATTTTTCTTATTTTGTTTAGTACTGTATTAATGAGCATGACAGCAAAACTAGAATTGTATAGCTATGCATGTTCAGGACATAACTAAAACATGACACAGAAAAGCATATGTAACATGCCTGTCATTTATGTTATACACCACTGCGTACTCTTGCTGTTTTGTATAGTAACAATATTTACACATTAATGCGACTATCACAAATTTAATTAATGATTTGTAATCCTACATTTGTTTGTCAATTTCTGAGTCACTTGTTTTCTTCCTGTTGATCTCATCTCCCAAATCCAGTCTCTGCTGTATTTCCAACATACCGCTGGTTCTTCTAGTCAGTTCTTGTGCTTTTTTCTCTCTCAAGCATTTTCCTTTGAAATATTGGAAAAGGTTTCACTGGCACAGTCTCTCTAGGGGCTTTACTACCAGAAGAACAAGAAGCAGAATCTCCTTCTGTTTCACAGCTCATTTTTTTATTGAACAAACTTTTGTATTTCCTCATTAGCATGTTCTGCATCAAAAATAATTTTCACCCTCCTGGAAAGAATATTCTGAAACTAGCTGGATACAGCAGTTTGAATCTCATGCCTGCTTCTCAACATTCCCTGATTACTGGAATACATTTGCTCCTCTTCTGCCTGGTGTACAGTGAGTAATCATATTCTAAAAACACTCCATTGTCTCCCAATTTTAGTATTTTGTCCTTCCGCCACAGTTTTGTCAGAATCAACTTTTCCTGCTGAGATGATTGCATCTTTACTATTAAAAGTCTAAGTTGCTTTCTCATGACCAGGTTTGGAGCACACGCACATGATGTGCCCAACAACTCCTGTTGCATATTTGTGCTTTCATATACATATTACAGTCTGTTCCTTCAAGCTTCTCTGGTACAGCAGAAAATCTCAGTCTTTCCCTATGTGCTATGTCCTCTAATTCTGTTATTTTTTGGAACATCTCATCTTGAGCAGTCTCATATTCATTCAGCCTGTTCTTCATTTCATCCTCTGACTTTTGTTGTTTTATCACCTCATATGAATATCTGTTTAAAGCTACTTCCATTTTCCGGCCTTTTGTTATTTGAGTTGATCTACTTCTTTAGTGTTTCATTTATTTTAATCAGCCCTGAGTACATTTGACTTATTTTTTCCTCTAGGTTACTGGAAATCATGTCTTGCACCAAAGCTGGAGCTTGCACTGCTTTTTGCTGAAGAGCTGCAGAATTCTTCAGTCTGTGTTTTCTCCTCACATTTTGTGATTGATTTTCTTTTAGGTTCTCTAAATTTCTTTTTTTGCTGGCATCCAGGCAGTGCACTCACTAACAAGTTACTGAAATTTACCCAAAAAAAGAAATTCACTGGCTGTCTTATGCGAGTTTCTGTTTTCACACTGGGAGAGCTGAAATTAAACTGTTACTCAGTGTGCAGCTGTCTTGGAAATCTTCCCAACTGTCCTGACATTTAGGCTGGTACTGGGACTCGGCACTGATGAGTATACTAACCACTCTGTTTCTAGACATCTGTTTGGCAATCATCCTTAAGGTGTTTTCTGGCAAGTGGTTACCTTGATATTTCTGAGGTCATCAGTTTGACCTATTTTTATGGGAAATCAGAAACCAAATATCTTTGCATTACTGCAAATATTTTTTTTCTCTGCCTTAGCCTATGGCCATTTTAATAGTGTGTTTCACCCATCCAAACCTTTATTGTCATGCTGTTTTAGACTCATCCCAGCTTCCAGCAAAACTGACAGTCTGGCCATACTTTTTTATCCATCCCCACGTTGTGACATGGTCATTTCCCACACAGCCAGGGATAGCTAGTTGCTGACTTGAATGACTTTTACTCACTACTCTGTAGACTGATAATTATCTGTCTCACAACACCTTAAGGAAACTGGATTAATTGCAAGGATCTCTTTTCTCCATTACTCAGTATAATTTTTCATTGTTTTTTCCTAGTTTTCAGAGTACAAGCGCTGCATGAACTGAAATACTCCTCGTGTACCCTTATGGAAGGCAAGTCAGCTCTTCCTCTTTACAGTGGCCTCATGACTGTCTGATCAAGCTTCGAACCAAGATCACCAGCTGTATGAGTAGATGGTCTGTCTATTTGGTAACAGGCCAGCCTCCAAGCCTTAGAGATTTTGATATTACATGGTGCTGCAGAGGTAGCATTGTTGCCTCAGAGCAAGATGTTCTCCTGTTCGATTCGCGGCTGGAGTGCCTTCTGTGTGGAGTCTGCATGTCCTTCCCGCAGTCGAGTGGTGTTCGAAAGGCATGCATGAATGGGTGTGCCTTCATTGAAGGTTGGGCGTCGGGCTGGCAAATCAGCACCATAAAAATCTACTGCCAATAACTAGCAGACCGGAGTTCCGCTGCGGTGACCCCTAACTGGGAAAAGCCGAAAAGACAAACAACAAACAACTTGTTACCATTACTTAAAAAGACACTTTGTCCAAACCTCAAGTAGTTAATATTGTGTGCTCATATCTGCTCTTTTCATATTCTGTACTAGAATGTTCTATATGCCCTCATTCTTATGTCACTTTGTGTTATTAAGTTAGATTCTGCTATGATTTCTTTTCCTATTCTATTTGCTGTACAGTATGGTTAACCATAGCATCCCCTATGCCATTCTTTTTGAAATGAATCCTAGCAGGATACTTTAACCATTCTCCAGTAAGGCATGCATTGTTGTTATATCAGTAGCTGCTGAGCATGGCTAAATTATTTGAAAGATTAAACAATGCAGAACTTGGCTCTAGGACAATTCAAATAACAGATTACTGAATTTCTCAGTTGTTTATACAGATCAACTGTCTTGGCTAAATAAAGTTAATATGTGTGTGTAGTCACACTCCCAGCTGTTTTCAGATTCTGTTTTCTAAAGCTTGATTTTTCCCTTGCAGGTGTCTGAATGGATCAGATTTTTTTTTATATTTAAAAACATATACCTAAAATAATATACATGCAGCAGTCCTATTTTGTACCTTCAGTAGTTGGATCAAAATGATTCCATCCATCCATCCTAAGCTCCTTTTTCCCATTTTGTACATGGGCTCAAGGTGTCACTTCAACGGTGACAATCATCTCAAGCCAAGGTTTCCACCACCAGGTGGCTAGCCCTGCTGCAGTAGTTCATCCGTACCACTCACTCGCACATACAGCCAATATAGAGTGTCCAATCCACCTACTGCATGTCTTTGGAATGTGGGAGGAAACCAGAGCACTTGAAGGAAACCCATGCAACCACAGGGAGGACATGCAGACTCCACACAGAAGGCACCCCAGCATTGAACAGGAGAGCCTCTTTCTGTGTGGTGATAATGCTAATCGCTCCACCACCACGGCCACCCTGTGAAACTTTTATCAATTTATTTGTAGCTATCATGCCTTCCTACCACCCAGCCCCTATCACTCAGTTTCAACCATTCATTCTCTGTAGTGCCTTACTACACAAATCCACCTGCAATGTTATGGACACAAACATGATTCTGTCTATTTGTCTGCCTTCCTGTACCTCACTGCTTCTTTGGTTATCAGTAACCTCAGTCTGACCCAGATCCAGATAACTTCAATTGGTTACAAAAAAGAAACCTTATTTTCTAATTTTAGTGTGTCTAAGTGTGTACTGACTGAATGACTGACGTACTTCAGCCAAAGCCAATGTGGTTAGCATAAGATATGAGACAGCAGAGGGAACATGAATGATAGGGGGGGCAAACGTACAGAAGACAAGAAGGTAAACAGGTTGGGAACTGCTGAATGGAAAATGCACTGAACTGCTTGATAGGTTTGTTCATGTTATATTTGTACTTAGATGACCAGAAAGGGCACATATAAAGAATCCTTTGTCACAACAGAAACATGGGAAGCATTACATAAGGACAGGGGTATGATGATGTTTGCATTCAGGATATGCTCAAGGAGCAGGAAGGGAAACTGTATATCTGGGATGCAATAAATAAATTATAGGGAAACTTGATAATGGTAAGAAAAAAGAATGAATATTGGAAGTCTTTTTTCTGGAGACTGTAGGGTGAAGCATATACTGATCACAAGAAGAAGGAAAAAATTGTGATGATAACCAATACAAAAGTAGGATTAATACAGGACTGAGACAGAAACAGTAGAGGGTTTCAATGATGCAGTTAAAGATAAAGAAAATGTCACTACTTCACAAACAGACACATGAGCACACACACATGCACACGTATGCACACACTCACACACACACACTCATACGAGGCAGAGCCTAGCAGCCCTGCAAGTCAAAATAAAGTATTTGCTATAACATTCCTTGTGGCATTAGTCTTCCACTGTGAAAACACAGCTTGAAACCTCTGGATAGGAAGATCACATAGTTGGACAGGAATATGTGAGCTACTTGAGGGAAGGGGTAAGCAGAGGCAAGTGGCGTACCAGACTAAGGCAGTGTACGGAGAAAGGGTAGGCCTACCTGAAGTGTATGTTATTTATAAATGCATTAATTTATGCATTTTTGCATAATATTTAGTAAAATACTTACTACAAAAGCATTTAGAAAAAAAAACAATGGTGAACAAAGAGAAAATTACAGTTAGTTGCCTTTCAGGTGCCAGGATCCGCTACATAACGCATGCACTCAAGTCACTCCACAACAGGTACAAATATGACTCTGTCATTGTCCATGTTGGAGTTAATGCCTTGAGATGTACCTCCCTGGACAACATGAAAAGGGACATGGAAGAACTTTCGGATCATGTAGCCCAGGCAGGTATGACCCTAGCCATGAGTAGCATCCTGCCATCACCCAGAATGATACCACAGTATAAGGAAAAAATGATTTACTTCAATAATTGGCTAAGCTTCTGATGTCATTCAAAGGGGATCAGTATCTGTCTGCCTGGGATCACATACTTGACAAACCACAATGCTTTGCAAGAGAAGGTTTGCAACTGTCGCCCCTGGGATTCAGGTTACTGGCTAAGGCTCTTGCCACCCCATAGTGCCTTTTTTAGGCAAGGTTCAAAGGACAAAACTACCACCATAATGGGTGCAAGCAAGCAAAATCTGAAGGTAATGCTACCCAGTGCTAAAAGTCTAAACCTCAAAATGCACTCTCTTGAGGCTCTCTTAAAATTGGAAAACATCGATATCTGTGCAGTAACTGAAACCTGGTTCAAAGCTCCAGAGAGCACCCCTGCAATACCAGGCTACAACTCATACCACACTTTTCGGTCACCAAACCAGGACCGAAACACTAAAGGTGCAGGAGTGTCCATATTCACCAAGGATACTCACATCTCCAGGCTGGTTGCCCAACACAATGCATCTGAAATTCTCCAGGTGCAACTAACTCTAGGTAAGACTGCAATACAAATTGTAGCTTTCTACAGATCTCCCACCATGCCACAAGATTTTCAGTACACCTTTCTAAACATACTGGAAAATATTAAGATACAACCAAACACGCTAATGCTGGGTGATTTCAACTACCTTGCCATTAACTGGGAAACTACTCCTGTACCAACACTTTTGCTCAACTGTTCTTGGAATTCATAAATTCCAATGGCCTAGAGCAACTAATTCATAGTCCCACCAGGTGTACAAATATTCTAGACCTGGTCATTACCAACATGGGAGATTGATGCTCCACACCAGTGGTCACCCCTTCATTTGTCAGATCAGACCATAAGCTAATCACCCTTGACATCCACATCCCACCCCCACCCCCCTTTAAGGAAACCTCCGTAAAAAAACTTCTCCAAAGCTAACTTCATGGTTCTCAAGTCAGAAGTAACAAACGTCATGACACTCATGCAGATGGGAACTGGAAGTTTAACTGCTGAATCCTACCCTAAGGTGCTGTACAAGCACATTCACTCATGCATGGACCGAGCCATCCCAAATAGAACCAAGATGCTGTCCTCTAAAAAAAGGAAGCCAATCCAGTGGTCCCCTGCCATAAACAAGCTGTCCAACAGAAGGAAGAAACTATAAAAAGAAAAGAAGAAGAACCCAGGATTCCAAAAACTCCCTCACCAGCCTCAGTAGAAAGTTGAGATCCATCATAAAATCTTCCAAAGCTAGTTACGAAAACAAAAATTGCCAAAGATGTCAAAGACAACCACAAGGCATTCTATAGCTATGTCAAGAATCTAAATGGCAATACTCAGATCTGCTCTGAGCTAAAGCAGAATGGCACTAGATATACTGATCCCAAGGATATTGCCAATATCCTGGCAGATAGATTCAGTACCAACTTCACCCCCTTCTCACCTCCTAAAGGGCTCATCTCAATACCAAAAGAATGCCAAATTCCGGTAATCATGGCCACTCATGTAAAAAACGCACTCTCCAAAGCCAAGACTACAGCCTCCATGGGACCAGACAACATCCTCGGCTGTGTACTGCATGAACTACAAAATGAACTGGTACCTCACCTGTATGTCATGTTTAATCATAACCTCACCTCAGGCTTCATGCCCACAGGATGGTGCACAGCTACAGTCATCCCACTTCAAAAGGCATTATCCACTTTGGATCCGGGGAACTATCATGCCATCAGTCTGACGAGCCTGATCTGCAAGGCCATGGAACATCTTATCATGAGACTTATAAACAAAGACATTGGCAACCTTCAAACACTGGAACCCACCCAGTTTTGGTTTGTAAAGGGCTGATCTTGCCTTTTGAACCTGATTGACTTCTTTAAATCAGTCTCCAGAGCCATGGATGAGGGTAAGGTGGTTCACACAGTCTACTTGCACCTCACCAAGGCTTTTGACACTATCCCCTATTCTGGAATCATAGATAAACTTACTAAGCTGGGCATTAATCCCTACATCATGCGATGGGTTGCAAACTGGCTTACTGACAGAACACACTGTAAAGGTATCTGACTCCAAATCCAGCTCCAGGCAAGTGACAAGTGGTGTGCTGCAGGGTTCTGTCCTGGGACCACTCTTGTTTGGCATCTACTTCTCTGAAGTACAGGCCAACACTAAGGGACTCTGGCTTACAAAGTTCACAGATGACTGCAAGCTGGGAGCCATTATTGAATCCCCAAATTATGTGGATATACTATAAAAGGGCCTTACTGAAACAGATGCCTGGTGCCAGAGCCATGGGCTCAAGCTAAATGCCAAAAAATATATAGTCGTCCCCTTTGGGAAAAAAACATGTATTTGTGAACTACCACATAGGTGGCAGTACACTAAACACTAAAAGTGTGATAAGAGACCTAGGGACACAGGTGGACAGTGGTCTCACCTTTGATAACCACATAGCCACAACTATTAGAAAATCCTTCTACGTGGCACACCTCATCAGTAAGGGCTTTTCATCCGGAAAAAAGGATGTCATTGTCCCTCTGTACTCATCCCTCATTAGACCCATTATAGAATATAATGCCCCATTTGGTATGTACCTCACAAGTCATCTGCAACAACTAGAAAGGCCGCAGAAATGCCTCACAAAAAGAATCACAGGCCTAAAGCAGATGCCTTATGCTGACCTTCTAAAGAAACTCCAGCTATACTCTGTCACATATCTCCTACTCAGAGATGATCTCTGCCTAATATACAAGGCCATGTCAAACCCAGAGTTGCTGGACATGTTACACTTAAAGAAATCCCACTCCCTCTGTATCACACGCTCCAGGGATTTTAACCTTGTCATCACGATGAATAGAAAAGATGTGAGGCTGCACCAAACTTGTAACAGAAACGAATGTTGACACCAACAGCCACAGGAATATTACTATTCCTGTGGCTGTTGGCGTCAACATTCATTTTTTTTATCACGATGAATAGAACATGCTGGAGGGATAGGTTCCTGACCCAGAAACTACCCATACTCTGGAATAGGCTACCCATACATGTCATGCAAAGCACCTCAATGACCCTCTTCAAGAGGAACCTTGATGATTGGATGGGAGATAGGAAATTCACCCCAGGGATCACATCAGCAGCCCTGCTAGACAGGGGTCCAGGAAAGTAAATATTTGTGGGAAGCAATAGCCAGGGAATTATTATGTTTAGGCTTGTATAGGCCCTAGGGCTGATAGCCTAGTACCTACCTATGAACCTATGAACAGAGATTTTTGGCATCAGTAGTATGAATACTGGAAGCTTGGCCAGTGTTTAAATAATTTAAAACAATCTAACTGGCATATTTCACAAGTGCAATAACTGAGATTGTGTGCTCTAATAGTTTTACTACTAATGGGGATAGAAAAAGGGGCAGTGGCATTTTAAAAACTACATTTAACCTCTCCTGGGATTTGCTGAGTGTGTGCAGATATCTGACTAACAGAACATAGCTTGGCACTGTGCTGTAAATGCAGGATTAGGTATTGTAAAACCAGTAATCATCTCTGTGTTGACTACTTGTGAAGTAAACAGCTTATCTTAGCATGGCAGAAGGTTGTTGTTCTTCTTTCGGCTTTTTCCGTTTAGGGGTCGCCACAGTGAAACTCCGGTCCGCTAATGATTGGCAGTAGATTTTTACAGTGCCGAGGTGACAGCTTGATGCCCAACCTTCAACGAAGGCATGCCCATTCACGCATGTCTTTTGAATGCCACTTGACCACGGGGAGGACATGCAGACTCTACACGGAAGGCGCTCCAGCCGAGAATCGAACGAGAGAGCCTCTTGCTGTGAGGCGACATGGCACAAGGTGCCTATAACTAAAACAATGGTGTTCACTTAAAGGAGGGTCATGATGCGTACTGCAGCAGCTACGTAGAGTTTGTAAACTGATCTCATCCAGCTTATAAAGCAGTAGCTTGAAAGACAATAAGAATATGTCCTTTCAGCCATGAGACAAACATCCAAATGTCCAGCTAGTCACCACACTGTCTGCCTTACATAATCTTAACAAATGACTCACTCACTCAGTGACTCACTCCATTAAGCCATGCCTCCCTTTGTGTACCTGGCAATCTACAGACAATTTACTCCTTCTACAGGCTAAAGTTAACAACACAACAGGTGATTGCTTATACTCCTCTCACATAACCAAATCATGGAATTCACTCCCTCTTTCTCTGAAACAAATCACTATCCTCAAACTCTTCAAACTTCAAGTAAAGCAACATCTCTTAGACTCTTAACCTCAAACTCTCTTGTCTGTAGTAGTTAAATTCACCCATGAGTGTGGCATTGGGTTGAATGCAGTCAGCCTAATGCCTAGTCTAAGTACAAGTTATGGTTTGGGGTGTCATACAGGGGTGATAGCGAGGATATGATCAGGGTGAGGAGAGCTTGGATAGAGTGGAATTTCTTGTTTAGGCTCCTAGCATTAAGTAGTAACATACTTAGATTCCCTTGGGTTGGTTTTGCAATGCATAATCTGAGAGTTCTACAATGTCTCTCTTGATGTAGTCCAGGGAGATATGTCTCAGGTCCTTTACACAAGGTCTATATTATATATTCGAAGCTTCAAAATTTTGAACCTCACATGTTCGACAACATGTGAGCGAAACTTGAAACTTCGAATATATAATAAAAAAGTAAAAAAAATTACCTTAACGCTCTGAGCAGGGGAGCAAGCTCCCCTGCACCCACCACCCCCCTACTTAAATATACCAACTCTGAGACTGCACTTCAGTGCAGAAAAGGGAAATTATTCCATTCTGCATGTATGGAGCCAATGCCTTTCACCTTCGAACTTTTCAAAGTTCGATCATATGGTGTCGACCATATGACATTCGAACTTTGAAACATTTGGCAATTTAACAGGGACCCCTTTACACCCACATGGACTATGTCTGAGTCATACTTTTACTTGTTATCCAATAACCTGAATGCATGGTTTATTTCACAGACCCTGGCCCCTGATAGACAACTGACTGTGATTTTAACCTTATTCAGCCTGGTGAGTAGGACATCTGTATGTCTTACATTGGAGTCTCCCATGACTAAATAATTCAGTAGTTTGTCTGCTTCTTTTATGGGCTTTGTAGGGGTGTGACTATATGTGTTGTTTTGGGTGTTATTTTCACAGAGTGCCTTTGGGGTTAATAAGGATAATTTTTGTAGGTTGAATGTCTGAAAGGTCTTTTACTTTTACCTGCCTCAGCATGTGTTGGTCTATGTGTTGGGTCTGTGCTATGTGTGGTGGGTGAAAGATTGCTTGGAACCTGACTGTTAATTGCCTCCAGTGACATATTAGATCTATCATATACTGTATTGATGTTTCTAAGGATAGTTGGTTGTCACTGAACATGAAACGATGTCTAATTTGTCTCAGGATGCCCATATCTACCAAAATGGTGATGGAGAACTTTCTGGTTTTAGGTCTTTTTAATTGAACTACAAATTGGCGGTACAACAGGGATTTACAGCAGGCTAAATTGGGTGCCATTAGTTTAGAAATTACAACTAGGCTATGTATGTACATTCATGTGGCAGTGCTCATCAGCATGCAAGCAAATTGCTCTTTGTACAACTGAGTACTGACAAAGTTACAGAGGAAGTTCTATAGAGAAATTTTGAATTCTAAATGTCTGCTATCTTGCCTATACAAGAAACTGGTAATCACCACTATATATTGTGCTAGATTTATAGACTCAAAGAAAAATGAATAAACAAGCTAAAAAACTCTCTGGTCAATGAAAAAAATCCAATTTTAAGCAATTTCCAACTTAGAGAAAGCAGACTGCATTTTACTGCCACTAGAACTGCAGTTCCATTCTTCTTAAAGTAAACTCACACTTCAGTTAGCTAAAAGTGAAAATTACCAGAAACAAATCAAGCAGTGCTTTTAGGGTAATTCCAAGGCAGCAAGCAATGAGAAAGTCACACTTTGGGGGGGCGTGGCCAAGATGTCAGAGAGATAACAGCACTTTTTTGATGCTCTGCTTAATAGAAATTTCTCTGACAGGAAATTTTCTTAACATTATTTTAAAAACATCTAAGTTTTCTTTCACCTATATATTTAGATACCGTGGATTATTTTTTTCTACAGATATTTCAATTTTGGTGAATAGAAAGTGAATTACATCCTGTCAGAAGTACAGCAGCTGGATATAACAGACTCTCTCAGCCATGAGTCATTCAAAAGCCTCTCTCCAGGAAACTTCCATGAAGAAAGAATTACAAACAATAATATCTAGTATTCAAGATCTTTCCATGAAAATGGACAATTTAGAAAAAATCATGGAAAACATGAAGAAAGAAAATAGAAAGCAGATTGAAGAATTCAAGGAGATAATAACAAGACACACAGACCAGATAATGGAAATTGAAGAATCTCTTAATGAAATAGACGGAAGACAACATGAAAATGATAACCAGATTGACTTCTTACTAAAGCAAAACACCGCACTTTAAGATAAAGTGGAGGACCTAGAATCAAGGTCACGAAGAAATAATATTAGAATATACGGCATACCTGAAAAAATGGAAGGAAATAACACAATACAGATCTTGAATGATTGGTTGCCTAAGACACTAAACCTAACTGAATCTCTCTCTTTTGGGATAAAGAGAGCTCACAGGTCATTGTCAAATATGTCTGTGTCAAAAAATCGAAATGCTTCAAGATCCATTATTGTAAAATTTTTATCATCTCAAGACAAGGACTTAATCCTGAGAACAGCGTGGGCAGGTAATCCTATACAAATTAATGGTCGAAACATAAGATTTGACAATGACTATACCTCTACTATAATAACTAAAAGAAAAGCCTGCATTCCTCTCATTAAAAATCTGAAGAAAGCTGAAATTAAAGCACAAATCATTTTTCCTGCCAGAATTAAAATACATCTATCTGAAGGAATAAAAATATTTAACAATCTTGATGACGCCTTTGAATATGTGAAAAAGAATAAGATTTTGGAAAATACTGAAGATATGGACATCTCATTACCTAGTTTAAAAAGGCAGGCAACAAATGGAAAAATGTTATCGATTGATAAAACAAGCAAGAAGCTTAAGGATAAATAATACAAATGAAGCTCTTCCACAATCCCTTCAAATCCCAAAATTTTCGTGCTATAAATCACCTATTTCTGGGAAAAACATACATGTTAAGGTAAAAATCATTTAATATTTATTAAGTATACTTATTTATTTTTTTTTTTTTAATTTATTTGCTACTTAAAAGCCTTTAACACAAATATGCTAGAATGTTAAACATAGATGTTAAAATTCTAAATCTTCCCTTGACAGAGTGTATTATTGGTTGACAACTACATAGGGGCAATGTAGCAATACCATAGAAATATTGGTTAAAACAAGAACCCCCTTAATACCGGATACTATATGTGTATGTGTATTAGATTCCGATGATATAGATCGCTCCGATAAGTGAAATGAAAGCTCTCCATCTCAGTGCAATTAAATGAAAGTGTAGCCCCTTTTTTTGCATCAGTGGGCTTTCTCTCCTGTTAAATGTTATGTTATGCTTGGGTCCTTTTAGATCTAACGGATATAACTTAATGTGACTTGTTCTAAATAGTTTAAAAGGTATTGGAAATTTGTTCTTTATCATAATAGAGAAGATCGTTTTCTTTCTAAGAATCCGTCATGACATGTAAAAATACATTCTCATACACTTGAGAGGTTTGTGTCTTTACTAAATGTGGTTTGTGGGTCCATCTGCTGATGGAGAGGGAAAAGGAGAGGTATTTTCTGATGAAAGCTGGTGAAGTGTGTGTTGCAGGGACAGGAGGGTTTGTGTGCTTGATATCGGATACATTGGCCAGTAAAATTGATAGTTACAGAGAATTTTATATCTATATAAAACGGGGCAAAGTTTTTTTTTTTTTTTTTTTAATTCTACTTCATATACATGCTTTTTGAGTAACATATTCTGTTTTTCTTTTCTCTCACAAAATGCACATCACGAGTATCTCATGAACAGTTATCATAGCTTGCTGCAGATTCCCTAGTGCGAGTTTCTAACCGCCAAAATTCAAATGTTAAAGGAGAAGGAAAGAAAAAAAATAAAGAAGGCTGTTGCCTCGAGACTTCTTGGAGAGATCTTCTTTGTTATACAAGAGAATTATGCATGTACTCTCTTGAAGTCTCTTTTGTCATATGAACTTTGGTTACATATTCACGTTACCAGAAATCTTCACATGAAGAAAAGAAAAAGAAAACGGAACAACTGAATGCTTTATCACATACCAAGAGCGATAAAGAAAAATATATAAAAAACATAGACATATATAAAGGTCCTTTTTACTAAACTAATGTTGATGCCTATATTGTTCCCTTCATAATAAGTTTTCTGATGACATGTTTTACAAAGTAGTTTACACTTGATCATTAGTTGGCAGCTGTAGCTAACACATACAGTGAAAATATAGACTAGGTCATCTGATCCTTTTTGGTTAGCAGTGCAGAAAGCGGCATATGCAGTGGTTATAAAGTCACTAAAATACATTATCTATTGGGGGTTAATGTTTTTTTATTATTTTTAAAGTAGATTTTGGGACAGCTATGTATTTTCTGTGCTTTCATCTTGATATCTTCGTCCCCAATCTTATTGATTATATGAGTTGTTGGTTGATGGCAATACTGCTGGAATGGGGAAGCCAAAGCTGAAGACAGACCATTACAATAAATAAAAATTATGTTATAAAAGGGTGTAATAATATATTGGGGCAGGCAAAATTCCGGATCCAAAGAAAAGGAGACAGTTCTGCTTAGAGAACGATCTTAGTTGTTACTGAAGTGATGCTTTTGCCTCACTAGTCAGTGATAGTAGTAGAAGACTGTTAGGGGGGCGGTGCAGAGTAGGGATGGTTACTCTTGATTTATAGTTACTACTTTCATCAGGACATGAGGACAGTTGTTATTTCCAAAGGTAGCCTTTACTTTTTAACTGCTTTTCTAATTAATAGTTTGCATTATTTTGGATTTATAGTGAATGGTGAAATTGGGATCTACTTAATCCACCTCCAGCTACATAAGTGCATACTACAATCTGACATTTTCACTAATATTCATAAAATATTGAATGTTTTACTGCCTGTAGACTACATTTTCTAGCAAAAGATATATTGCATGTTAACCACTGCCACTCTAACTGAAAAAATATTGGTAAACTTTGTTAATGTATTTTGTTAAAAAGGACAACTTAAGGGAACACATTATTACTATAACCTTTAAAACTGAAATGTCTTTGAAGGTTAAAAGCTGTGACTTCATTATATGATATTTTTATCAAAATCAAGCTACACTACATAGTTTCTTTAGGCTCACATCTTTGGAAAGAAAAGCTAATGTTTTTGATGATTACACAGATCTATATACCTGCATAGATATTTCTGCAACTAAAATATTATCTTCTCATGTAAAAAATTCTCATTAGTACCTCTTTATTTTAAATATCTTTAATACCTTAAGAAATTATTTAAGGTTAATCAGATATGTTTTTTTTAGGGGGAAGAAGGGAAAAAGGGGAAAAAAAGAAAAAAAAATGGTAATGTTATATCTTATATAAAAGGAAAATAAGCCTATAGGCTATATATTAATATGCTGATTCTACAGTAAATATTAACATTGTTGTGATTTCACAGATAAGTTCATACTGGAATGTTTTGTTACATGATAAATTTTCTTATTTTTATACATAAACTTCTTTACTGAATTCCTGGTTAAGTAGGATTTGATCTAATGTAGTATACTAAATTAAGATCTGTATTAGTAAAGAATAGAAATAAATGAATATGATATACTATGTCATGATACAAGTTTAAAGACACTGTTCTTAAAAAATTTTGAAAATTACATTATTTATGTTAATAGATGTTTTTCCACAATATCTCCTACATAGTAATGCCTATACATCCTGGAGAATTAATAGGTTGTAGTTTGTTGATTCAATAAAATATTAGGTAGTAGCATTAGAAAATGATAGTCTTGAGCACTAAGGATGATAGAGGGTGGTATTGCTGACTTCTTTATCAATCCAGGAACTAGATGTTCCATGGTTAGTTTTGTATATAGTTATATTTTCATATTCTCTGAACATTACTTGTTAATTAAGTCCAGAATAGTATTTATCCTTCAAAAGCTTAAAGTAATCAATGTCTGGGTTTAAATGTCTGTCTCTGAATACAAATGGTCTTAATAACCATACTAAAAGAGGAAGGTTACTCAAATACCTAGCATCAAATAAAGCTGACATTATATTTTTGCAAGAAACGCACATTATTCAGAAAGATCTAGAAAAATGTTTTTTAAAGGTTATAGTATTCTAGCTGAATCTCATTTCAAACAAAGAGAAGAGGAACCATGATTTTGTGGAAAAATACATTACCACTGCCTAAAATAATTAACAGTGTCTCTGATAAAAATGGTATGTTATGTCTAGTAGTATTGGAATTGAATAAGAAATATTTTACTTTAGCAAATATGTACTGGCTACCTGGTATTGGTGCTAAATCTGCAAACAAATATTTGGAAATAATAACAGCAAATTCTAAAGGAGATATCATTTTGGCAGGTGATTTTAATTGTATTCTATCATTTAAAGATACCACTAATGTCAGCAATATTAAGATACCTGCATCAGCCAAAAAATTGATAGATTTTGTCTCATTTCATAACCTAAAAGACATATACATGATCAAAGAGCAGAGGTCTCTCAATTTTACTCACTTTTCTTATAGATATGGTACACAGACGACTATTGATAAAGTGTTTATATCTGACAGCCTATTATCTAAGACTCAAGATGTAGTGATTACATCATGCCCTCTGTCAGATCACAGTGCCATACTATTTAAAATTAAAATTAAACCAAATGATCTTATTCATTGGCAGAGACTACCAGCCTATATTATTAAGATAAAATGATTCAAAGAATGGTTTATAAAGGAAGTAAACTATTATATTGAACTTAATAATAATAATAACACAAATATAGTGTTTATTTGGGACTCTTTAAAATCTTATATATATATGGGAAAATAAAAACCTGGTATTTACATAAAAGGAAAGAATGGGACAAAGAATTATTAAATCTACAATTGAAAATTGACACTTTAAAAAAGAACTTACACCCCAAAGAATTGGGCTCGAATCTGGAATTAAAACAACTAACTCTCGAATATTTAGAAATTCTTAGTCATAAAGTAGCAATTAATTTAGAGAGGTTAAAATTGCAATCTTATTCATCTAATCCAAAACATATGCATTGATTAGCAGCCAAAAAAAAAGTTTTCACAAGAGTAAACACATAATTGAAATATTAGACACATCTAAACATAATTCAAAACCTTCTTCAGATCTAAAAGATATTTTAGAGATTTTTCGTGAAACAATGAATAAGGCAAACTTAAACTTTACTAATAATAGTTCAAAAATAGAATTTCTAAAAAACAATATAAATAATAAACTTTCTAAAAAACAAAATAATAGATTACTTAAATCAATATCATTAATAGAAGTTAAAGAAAGAATACAAAATCTTAAAAATAATAAAGCCCCTGGTCTTGATGGCATAATAGGTGAATTATATAAAATTTTCCCTGATTCCGCTTTGAAGATATTAATGAAAGCACTTGAGGAATTTTGAATAAGTGACAAACTTGGAAATATTCACTAATTTCTCCCATTTTAAAACAAGATAAGGACTCCAAATTTGTTTCACCATATCATCCTATTTCCCTATTAAATATAGATTATAAAATATTTACGTCTATTTTAGCAAACAGATTAAATCAAATTATGCCGACTTTAATAAACAATGATCAAACAGGTTTTATACTGAACAGGAAAGTTCAGGATAATACTATTAGACTTTTAACTTTAATAGATTTTGCAAATAAAAAAAGAATTATCACTCATCAGTCTAGATCTAGATAAGGCATTTGATTCTATTAACTGGACATACTTATTTATGGTATTAAAAGAATTTAATTTCTCCTCGGAAATCTTAAACTTGTTAAAAAAAATATATGAAGGTTCTATAGTGTATATTAAATTTGGCGCTTTTTTATCTGGCCCACTTCAAATTCTTAAAGGCACTAGACAAGGTTGCCCTTTATCCCCACTACTATTTGCATTAGCAATAGAACCATTTTCTAATTTTATAAGAAACAATATAAACATAAAAAGTTTTGATGTTAATGAGAACTATTCTTTTTAAATTTTACTGTTTGCAGATGATATCTTATTAATTATTGGAAATATTGATTCATCTATTGACCATATTATCAGATCATTAAAACTCTTTGAGGAAATCTCAAACCTTAGATTTAACCAAAACAAAACAGAAACTATTCTTATCAATAAAAAAATGAATAACACTCTATCTAATTACAATAACTTTAACTGGACCAATGACGAATTGACATATCTAGGGGTTCATATTCTGTCTAAATGGAAATACACTATAAATATAAATTATAAAATTTTATTAAATAAAATCACAGAATACATTAATATATGAAAGGAAATGTTCTTTACTATAGAAGAAAGTTTATCTCTGATAAAAAGGATTCTATTACCAAAAGTTATTTTTTATCTTCAAACACTATTGACTCCTCCTAGAAAACAACTTAAACACATAAACACTATATTAATTAAATTCCTATGGTATCCTCAAAAAACAAGGATTAAATATGATTGGCACTATAAAAACTGGATTGAAGGAGGGATTGCTTTTCCAAATTTTGAGCTTTATGCTGATGCCATTATTCTTAATATAACAGAATTTTGAGCAACAAAGTTTATGTATAACACAAACTTCATCAGACAATACACAAGTTAAAATAATCAAGTTAAATACATATAGGTACCATCAATTAACCAATCAAATAACTTGTCAGAACAAAGAAGACATTTTTAAAACATACTAAAAAAATCATAAACCTTACTCAGTAGATAACATTACTAAATTATGTTAACTACAAAAATATTAATATTGAATGATTATACAAAATCTACAATTATATTGTACACTATATGGTGAACATATTCCCATTGTTAAGCAACCTTTTGTTTAAAAAACTAGTTCTAAACAAAGCTCTAATGAACTAAAATTTTAAGTTTTAGTACTACTAATAGTACACCCTTCATTAAGCCCTGTTTGGGTATAGGCATTTACTCTGATTTGCCATGTTAGTTTAGAATTAGAACTAACATGGCAAATCAGAGTAAATGCCTATACCCAACCAGGGCTTAATGAAGGGTGTACTATTAGTAGTACTAAAACTTAAAAGTTTAGTTCATTAGAGCTTTGTTTAGAACTAGTTTTTTAAACAAAAGGTTGCTTAACAATGGGAATATGTTCACCATATAGTGTACAATATAATTGTAGATTTTGTATAATCATTCAATATTAATATTTTTGTAGTTAACATAATTTAGTAATGTTATCTACTGAGTAAGGTTTATGATTTTTTTAGTATGTTTTTAAAAATGGGTGTCTTCTTTGTTCTGACAAGTTATTTGATTGGTTAATTGATGGTACCTATATGTATTTAACTTGATTATTTTAACTTGTGTATTGTCTGATGAAGTTTGTGTTATACATAAACGAAAAGCGCTTCACTATCTTACTGAGTACGTGTCTTCCTTACTTCGTTGCTCAAAATTCTGTTTTAGTAGTTTGTTTGCCTCGCTGTTTTTTGAGATTATTCTTAATATAACAAGTCTGTGGTTAAGTCCAAAATGCCATTCAAATTGGAAAAATTTACACAAAACAATACTATTAACAAGTTTTTCAAAAACATATATTGTTCTGAAAATATTAAGCTATTTATAGTTATTAAAGAATTCTTCTTCAACAATGAGCAGGAAAAATCACATCTTATTCCTATAATTAAATATACCTTGCAAAATTTAAAAAAGTAATGAATAAGAATCTTTTGAACAACAATTTGTCCATTCTAATGTTTCCAATAATCTTAACCAAGGGATGCTTTGATTCCTTTAACATGATGAAAATAAAAACTATGGAAGAAAATGAGTTATGATTCTGGCATCAGTTTTTAGGAACTAATAATATTCATGATACTACCTACATTTTAGCCAGGTATAATGTCTACCAAAATAACTGGTTAAATATTCAAATCTTCAGAGAATTTATTTTAACGGAATTTAAAAGGCATCATTTTCCTGCTATAATAGACCTCCCCAAAAAATTATCCATCCTCTTTGACTTCACCAATATAGGCTATAATAATGGTATCTCATTGTCAAGATTTTACAACATTCTTAGATCAGATAAAATAATATTAGACGACAATTTATGGAAATATATCAACAATTTCAATAACTCCCAAATACATATAAATGATAAAACTTTAATTCTCAGATCTGTTTACCATACTTCTTCTTCCACATATTGGAAAATTTTTACATGGAAATTCATTCATACAAGTTTTATTACATCAAAAAAGATTTTAATAGATGTTGGAGATGCGAGGAGCTAATATATGCCAACTGGGCACAAATGTTTTTAGAATGCAGAACAATAACCACATTTTGGGTGGAGTTTAAAAATTTTATTAAAGCTTTGTGGTAGGACAGATGTGAGATCTCTGATTCTATGATACTTTTTAATGCACCAATGCCAAGGTATGTCCCATTGAATCAAATGAACCTCCTTTGGACTCTACTTGCTATAGCAAGAAAAACTATTACTAGAAATTGGAAATGTAAAAATAACCTCTCATTCAAGGAATTTATATATTTTACTAAGATTATTT
Source organism: Protopterus annectens (assembly GCF_019279795.1). Classification (NCBI taxonomy): domain Eukaryota; kingdom Metazoa; phylum Chordata; order Ceratodontiformes; family Protopteridae; genus Protopterus; species Protopterus annectens. The sequence continues at coordinate 519,209,526 of NC_056731.1, forward strand.
GTAGTAGGGAATTACAAACAGCTATGTTACACTCCTCAAACATGACTCATAAACAAATTGCCTGGATAAAGTTTAAAAAACTATTAGATAAAATGTAATGTTATTGAAGATTTGGTATCTATTTTGGACCTTGTATATAGTTTTTGTTAAAATTTGATATTACGTTGTTTTTTCTTTTTAAAAATTGTATTTATACTATTGAAAATCAATAAAGAAATATGAACAAAAAAAAAGAAAGTCACACTTTAAGGTGATTTCAAAGTACTTTAACAGCAGCAAGGTCAATGAAAAGCAAACACACTTTATAGTGATAAAATGCAGAAAAAATGCAATAAACAATTACAAAGTACAGAAGAAGTCTATTTTAATGACTTAGAAAAATGCAATATTTACTTATCTTAGCTTGAATGGCACCAGATGGAAGCCAAGCACTCTGAGAACACAGGCAAGGATGCCAAGCATTTGTGAGCTCTGTAGAAATCACTGAGTGTAGCAATTTCAATGATAAATGTTACTTTTGTCATCTTATAGGACTACTACATTAGGTTTTCTTGCATCTGTTTTTTAACTACAGGTAATGACTGATCCCGTGTGATATAAACTTTATCATCGAAGTGCAGCTTCTCAGCTACTTTTATATTGTAGTGTTTGCATAAGCCCCCATACAAAAGTGTTGCCACATTATTCTGTCTTTCAGTAAAAGACTCTCAGACATGAGTTCATCACCCTAAGCAATGAGATGTGTAGTTGTTTCCAATTCTGTTTTATAGACCTTGTGTTTGTGTGTAAAATAGGGGTAGATTATCAGGAGAAGGAGAACATGGTTTTAGTTTCTGGAGAAGAGATTTTATACAAGAGGTGGGGATAGGTTTAAGAGAGAAGGGGGTCTGGTTAGAAGATGTTTGAGGAAGGATAGTGGAGAGGGAGTTCTAGTTAGTGCTGGTCAGTTTATGGATAGTATTAATGAGCAATGGTTGAGGAGGGAGGCAGTGCCCTGTGCTGAATTGTTGGGGTATGGATTAGGAGTTTGAAAGCTTCCAGGGTGAAAGACAGAGTTGATAGTTCTTTAGAACATTTTGAGTGTAGAGTGATGGCTAGTTTGTGCTTTATAGTAATTTTTTTTCTTGTCATTGTAGATTTTTTGTATGGTTCCTAAGTTCTTTAACAATTTGGTGGTTAGTAGGGGATTTGAATGTTAAGCCATGTTTTCCAAGCAGAATCTTTTTGATGCATAAGAGAATGAGTATCTTTTGTAAGCCAGGAGGCATAATTTGATTTAACCTGATTTTCCAAAGGGGTGCTACTGTGTTGAGGATGTCTAGGAAGATGTGGTTAAATTTTAGTATGGCATCATTAAGGGGAGGACTATGCAAGTTGAACTAATTTATTGAAGAGAGACTTTAATTAAAAGTTGTGGAGTTGAAGCTAGAGAGTTTACAGCAGTCTTTATGAAGATTAGGTTTGTATAGTTGTGCAGAGTGTCTTTGGGTATATTATTTATTTGTTTATATATTTATTTACATTTGTTTACTGGGAAATTCCAGCTGGACACAGGTCCTATTTCAGTGGAGGCCCGGGGAGAAAAGCTCCACAGAACAATAACTGAGCAGCAGAGTACATGAAGAACAATTGAATATACATACAATATCAAATAATACATACTGCAGCAAACATTAGCTATGGCATACAATATGACAGTAGTAATGAACAGATATGCCAAGATCTAGCTAAAGACTAGGAATAAAGGTAGGATGTATATACATATAGTACTAAGCTCAAATAGATACTGTTCTAAACTCATACACCTAAATCTTATATACAAATATTGCACTAAACTCAAGCAGATATAAAGTAGAAGCAATACACAAAGGTGGAACAAGCTAGAAGGGCTAATGGGATGGAAGGGGGGAGTATAGGTCTAGATGAGTAGGTGGTCACTTAAGGTATCAGGAAGTGTACTAGGGTTGTGATAGAGGTGTGGTTCAGTAGTCATTATCCAGTCAAGGATAGTGCCAGAGTTGGAATGTTTATTCAAGTGAGTTGGGGTTGCGATGAGCTGGATAAATCCAAAGAGATGCATGCTTTGGATAGAGGAGTTTGCACTCAATGTTTTCCAGTCAATATTTACATCACCCAGTATGACAGTTTCATAGGGTATCTATTGTGAGATCCAGGACAGTATGTTTTCAAGAACAGGGATGTTTTTGCCTGGTGGGATATAGATAGAAGCAATACCCAATTTTTTTGTGGGTGCTTATGTGACAGTTTAGTATTAGTAGTTTGGCAGGGTGAACATCAAGTGGATAGGGGGAGAGATTCAGTTGTTCAGAGTAGAGTATGGCTGCACCACCTCCTTTTTTGAGATTGGTGTGATCTTGGTGATAGGTATTGTAGATTGGGGTAAATTTTCATTATTACATTTATGGGGTTTTAGCCAGGTTTCAGACAAGGTTAAGATGTGTGGAGTATAATGGGAAATCAATGTGTGAACTTCAGTGGTTTTGTTTAGCAGACTTTGTATGTTTATAGATAGAATGGATAAGGTTTTAGGGGAGGAAGAGGAGAGGGATAATGAGGGGGCTGAGAAGATGGGGGGAGGAGAAGGATGTTGTTTGGATAGATGTAGGTAGTGATGTGGAGGGACCTGGATTAGGGTGTATGGAGGAGAGGATGTTGTTTGGATAGAAGTTAGGTAGTGATGTGGAGGGACTTGGATTAGGGTGTATGTCACCAGCTAAAAGTAGAATAATTGCAAGAAAGGTGATTTTGGGAGTGCAGGAGCTGTAGATGTGATGTTTTAGTTTGATTCTAGGAGAGAGGGCAATATAACAAGACTTATTTTTTTAAGAGATGAGTGTAAGAGAAGTTATATAGAGAGGGAGAAATACTGCATGACATGGTGATATTGTGGTTGCTGCATGCCTGGGAGAGTGTTGGTGATGGTTTAGATATGATAGGTTGGTGTGATAAGAGGTCAAGCAGGAAAGGAGAAGTAGTACAGGGGTTGCTAGTATGTTGAAAAGCTTGGTTTGCAAGGTAGTGAGTGGGAGAGGGTGGAATTCTATGAAACAGGAGGAAGTTAGAAAAGAAGAAGTGTCAGAGAGGTAAGATTATGGTGAAGCAGGAAGATTGGGTATAGTATTAGACAGCAGGTGTGATGAAGGATTGATTGTAAAAGAGATAACAGTAGGGGGAGGGTGTAAGAGGGATGTAAGATGAGATGTATTAGGGAGGGGTTTGGTTGGATTAGTGTATGGAGTGTGTTTTAAAATAGGTTGCTAATGATTGGTTGATTATGTGTTGGAGTATATCTTTATGGTGTCTAGGGGTGGGTGGGGATGGGTGTAGGGTAGGGGAGCTGACTGAGCCTGAGTGTAACAAGGATGAATGGAGCAGGATGAGACAATCTCAAATGTGAGTAGGTTCAAATGTGAGTAGGTTAGGCAGTAAAAAATCTGTTTGTGTCAAACATGGTGCTGAAAGAGAGCAGTCTATCTAGTTAGATTAATTTCTTAAACTGTGTCCTGCTCCAGTTCCTATAGAGACCTTTTAAATATAGTTTCTGGGGATGTATACTTGTAGGTAAGAAAGACTTGCAGTTGAGAATTTGGTCTCATTTTGCTGTTTTTATTTGCACTGCTTTATGAGTGTTTAATGATGTGTAATGACTACTTGTTCAGAGTAATGCTAAACACTGTCAGGTAGAGTAGAAGGGGACTAAATTCAAATGAAAGGCTAAATGGGTCTGTCCTAATGTTGTTAATGTATTGGGGTATGGGTGTTTCATAAATTGCTTGTATTACAGGAAGGGGGCAACAGCCTGGCTGCCTATTTATGCAGTGTGCTGTCCAATGAGTTGAGTATAGTAATAGAAACACATACAATTAACTTTTAAGGAGGAAGCCTTTGGTCTGTTTATGACCTGTAGGACTTTTCTAGGTAGCTGGTCTGCAGCTTTAGGTATTATGGGATTATTATTTAGAGAGTGCCTCTTAGCAGCTGGGGTGGGCATTTAATTAACTTTTACAGAGGAAACCTCTGGTCCATTTATATCCCGTAGGACTTTTCTAGGTAGCTGGTCTGGAGCTTTGAGCATTATGGGACTATTATTTAGAAATTGCAGCTTAGCAGCTGGGGTGGGTATTTTGGAAAACAACAGTAGGAATTGGTCATTTCTCCTGTCTGATTTACCAGTAGTTCTGTATAGTTTATAGTTCTGTATAAATGTATAACTTAGCATTTATCCTAAAGTAGTGTAAGAATAATAGTCTGTATTTGCTAAACATAGTTTTAGTAGTTGCCATTTAATCCTTCAGCATTTCCCCTCACCCTGTATGCCTTTCCCATCACACTGAAAGGGAAAGCTCAAGCATCCTTAACTCAAAGGAACAAACTTTGGCTAACAATATTAAGCATCACACCCTTTAATAGCTGGCATTTGATCATTAACTCCCCCCCAGTCTTCACCTTTACACTCAAAGGAAATGTTCAACATCCTTAACTCAAAGGAAAAAATTTAGCTAAGGATATTACACTATGCTGTTAAGCACTATACCATTAAAATATGCTTTGCTTTGGACTTTTATCTCTTTTATATCCTTATATCTGTGTACAATAGCTGGGTTGAAGTTCTGACATGCTATGAGTATAATCCACTGATGGTTTCTTTTGGGATGTAAAAACATTCTCTGCAGGTGGATCCCACTCCTTTCACCCTCACTTCACTCCACTCACATACGCTACCCCAAATTTCAACCCACCCCTCCTTACTCTATATTTATTCCGTACCATACCCCAACCCCTAATATATTTGACCAGTCAGTGTCAGGATAATTCAAAACCTTACACCACAATATAATTACCTAATCTCTTAATCATTTCAGACACTCTCTTATTCATCCCAGCCAAACCCTACCAGGTTTGAACACTCAATGGCAAGATAATTAAAAACTTCTTTCCACAATATATTACCTAAATTGTTAATCATCTCAACCTGTTTCTGTACATTCCAGACAATCACCATCCTTTTACAACACCCCAATCCTTTACTTTTCATCTAAAAGACTTTTTCCTAAACTCTAGCCCTCTAACACCTCTCCCATGATCAGTAACTCTCCTATACTTAATTCTGCTCCTGATATTTTTCTCTCATTTTCTACTACTGACATCCCAGTTAACATATTATCACTTTCCCTTAAACTATACTACCACAACCCCAACCTCCAGCCTCCTACTTAACCTAGACTATTATAATTATTCTAATATATTTCCTAGGGTCTTCAGTCTGTCCACTACTCTCTATCTTAAATACATAATACTTCAATGTGATCACCCCTTCCTCAAAACAAAACATTCACTGATACCCACCATTAAAAATTATTCCACATTTTTGGTTCAGAACTCAGATTCATTTCTGTGAGGACATATACCCAAACCATGGCCCTACTAATCTAAACCTAAACCTCAATACCACCAGTTCCTGCAAGCACCATAACAACCCAGACAACTCCCTCCTTCAGTTACAAACCATCACTTCTGTAATGCATCCCTTACTACATATACAAAGAAATTTTCCACCCAATCCAATACCCATTCTCAGATATACCATTCTCCCATGCTGTCAAGTACAAGTCCAGTCAAAAAACTATGTCTGTTAACATTAAATCTTTATAGTATTTGCAATAACATTACAGATCTACATGCTTGGATATCACTGTATTTCCCAGATATCCTAGCCATCACTGAAACATGGCTTAAATCTAATATGAAAGGTACAGAAATACTGCCTCCAGGCCATAACATTATAAGGACTGACTGACTCCACAAAAAAGGATGAGGAGTCGCCTTCCTGCACCCCAGCTCCTATATCCTCACCTTCTGTTTCAACTTCATCCCCAAATTCCATTCAGCTGAAACATTCAAGATGCTCTATATTATTGTAATTTACATCCCCTTTGGAAACAACATACCCATACTTGAAGAATTTCTCTCTTGGGTATCTAGTGCTATTACTTATGAAAAAAATATTCTAGGTGATGTCAATATTGACTGGCAAAATGTAACCTGTGACAGTCCTTCATCCTGCCTGAATCTGTTTGGTCTGACTCAACTAATCACATCTACTAGATACAACAAAACAATAAGGGCACAATTCTTGATTGGATTTTAGTCTCAGACCCCTGTAAATATACTATTAGTGGAACCTATCCTAACTCCCTAAGTGACCATATCCCTGCATACACACACAGACTTACCACTCATCACCCCAATACCCACCAACATAAACCAACCAGGAATATCACAACATTTTAGAAAGACTTATTCAACAGTATCCTAAGGTCCTTCAGCTGGTCTATACTAAAAGATCTCCCGTTAAATGATGCAGTTACAACTTTTAATACCTTTTCTAGACACCCTAGATAATCTTTTCACTCTGCATATAAAAAGAGTGAAAGTAAAACACTCCCCCTGGCTACCCATCCTTACAAAAATATTATGTGCACCAGAAACAAGTCTTGGAGGGAGTGGCTAAATAAAAAAAAATCTTTCAGCGATACAGGGAACTTTGTAATCAAACTAAAAAACAAATATACAAAGATAAGAAATACTATGACCAACTACAACTTAATCACAAAAATAAAGAAACATTCTGGTCCAATATTCACACACTACTCAGTCTTGGCTCAAAAAGAGATCTGTATCCCTCTCAGATCTGTCTCCCCTTGAAATAGTAATTACATTTAATAACTACTTTACAGAGAACATTGCTGCCCTTCAGAAAAATGCATGCTAAGAAAAATGCTGTTATTATAACAACTTTCTAAGTTTATAAGAGTAATATTTAAAATCTGTCCCAATGTTTGGCCTTTATTTCCCCATTACAAGTCACCTCTTAGCAGTCTGTATTATGCTGAGTATAGTGACAGGGCTTTGAGGTGGTCCATGTGCAAAATGTTGTTTAGGCCTTGTATTCTTTTAGTAAGGTATCTCTGTGGGCATTCCACATGTTGTGTTTGTCTGGGCAGATACATGTCAAGAGAGGCATTTTATTCAATAATTAGTCTGAGTACTGGGTAAAGGGGAACAATGACAACCCCTATATCTAGACATAATCCCTTTGTTTATAAGCTGTGCAATATAAAAGGACTTTCTTACAACAATGGAACATGTTGGTCAAAAGTTAGGTCACTGTCCACATAAGTTCCCAAATCCCGAACAACTGGGTCAACTCTTATGGGCATGTTGTCAATGTGGCAGTTCTTTCTGTTAGATGAGTTTCCAAAGGATGCAATAGTGCATCTTTTGGCATTTTGTTTCATTTCAAGATTTTGGCACCAGTTATTTACTTGGAACAAATCTTCCTGCTGACGGCTAAGTGATTTGGCAGTTTAATGACTGCTCTTAGCTTGCAGTCATCTACAAACTTAGTCAGCCACAGTCCTTTGGAATTGGCTTTTACTAAAGAAAAGTAGATGCCAAACAGGAGAGGCCCTAGCACAGAATCCTGGGGGGACTCCACTGGTGATTGGTCTCCTTGTGGAGGTAACTTCTCCTATTTTGATTATTTGTATCTTCCCTGTGAGCCAATTGGCAATCCAGTGGTTGAAATTGGGGTTTATTCCTAGTTTATTTAGCTTTTCTACTATGTCTGAATGGGGAATTGTGTCAAAAGTGTTGGCCAGGTTGAGGTATGCAGTGTGCACCATTTTACCTTTATCCATTGCTAGGGTAGCCTTTTCAAAAAATCCACCAGGTTGAATTAGCATGACCTGCACATGACGAATCCAAACTGGGATGGGTGCAGTGTTTGGAGGTTCTATATACCGTGATTGATTAGTTCCATGATAAATCTTTCCATGGCTTTGCATATGAGATTGGCCAGACTTATTGGTCTGTAATTGCCTGGGTCTAAGTAAGGTCATTCCTTATAAAGGGCAATGACTGTAGTTGGTCTCCATTTGCTTGGTACAAAACATGTATGGAGACTAAGACTGAACAGTGCTGTTAGGGTTGTGGCTAAATCATGCTTCATGCTATGTAAGATGCATCCATGGATATTGTCAGAACCCATCAATGCAGTATTTTTAGATTTTGATAGCACTTTTATGACATGGTCTTGTGTAATAGCTGAAGAAGAGTCAATTTCAGTTATATCTTGAGGGCCAGACAGTGAAAGAGGGATAAAGTTGCAACTAAATTTATCAGCCTGTAAGTTCACTATATCTTCAGCCTCAGTACAGGTAACATTGTTGACAATCAGTTCAGCGCATTGCTGCATTGTATTTTTGAGATTATGAACAGTTGGGTAATTTTGCCTCAAACATGGCTTTGGTAAACTTTATTAAGGTCCTGAGTTGTTTGTTTATTTCATTAACACGGGCTCTAACATTCTGAGAATCGCTCTTCTTCTTTTGGTCAAAATTCCTTTCCTTTTATTATAAAACTTGTTGACATCATGGCTCCACCATTTTTTTTTTTATTGCATTTTCCCTGCATTTTTTCCTACAGGTAGTATCTATGCAGCTGCATCATGCTGTTATAGTGTGGTGGTGTGCATTTCTGTGTATTCAATGGAGTTACTGGGTTTGGTGGGGATCAGAAGCTTGTCAATTTATTTCTTAGGAGTAGTAGTTTGCCTGAAATAAATCTTAGTGTTGGGTGAAAGGGTTCACTGGCTTCAATTTTATTTTGAAGGAGAATGCTTTATGGTCAGACCAAAAAAGTGAAAAAGATGTGCAAGGGAAGGTGCAAGATGCTCCCATATTAGTAAGGACAAGATCCAAGATGTTATTACACCTAGTAGGTACTCTGACTAATTGTTCCAGGGTATTTGTATTGGCAAAGACTATGAATCTTTGTGCTAATGTACTAGTGGTGGTGTTTGTTTCCTAGTTTATAGTTGGATTGTTTAGATCACCTAGGAAAATGGTATTGGGTTTAATGCCATTAACTTCTATAACTTTATAACAATTAAAATTAACAATTTAACTTTAATATTCTGAACTATTCTTTACTATTAGAAGTAAAATGTGAAAAAAAGACCAAATGATGACTGTCCACACCAAATTAGCAGTTAAGTGCTTTCTTTCATTTTAATACCAATGAACTTCTACAGAACTGAAGTTTGGTGCTTTAGCTTCTAGTCCGTTGTTCTTTACAAGACTAATAATGTTGTTAGAAGTATTAATAAATGTTGCAAATGGATTAAAAACATTTCTATTAATAAATGACCAACCATTGTCCACCAAATCACTTGCAATAACTGTAGAATCACTACTGGAACTTTCAGTTGAAGGCTTCCTGTCGCTACTGTTCATATTTAAAGGAGCCTCCACAGAACTAGATGAGTGGAAAACAGTTAAAAGTCTATCCAAAACAAGCTGAGTTTTTTGGATGGCTTCTGTTAAATTATTAGCTATTGCACCTATATCTTCCGAAGTGCTGTAGGTGCTTAAATCAAGGCTGTTGTCTTTATCCAGAAGTTAGGTACTGCATCTCGACATGGAGTTTTATACTTAGGATTTTTCTTAGTTTTATCTCAATTTCTCTGGCTGTTACTTCATTACATTTCATATCATTTACATAAGAGTTCATGGGTGTTTCTTTTGATCCTCTGGAGGAAACTACAGGTGTGTAAGTAAACTTAGCAAGTTTATATCACGCTATCGAAAGATGAAAATAGCAAATGCTATTTCATCGAACCTCAAATATCTAAACCACATAATATCCAACATTCAGAACAGCAAATTTTTTCCTTGGGAAACAATTCGCTATTCCAAAACACATACACACAACATAACACACCTAAAAAACATCAATCCACACACATACACTTATAATCCTACAACTAACCCTACACTAAACTATACATACACTACTATCTATCCACTTACCTTAACCCAAACCCTAACCCTAAGGTCCGTCAGTATCACACACTCACCTAATCCCCGTGCCCTAACCCTAACTCACTTAACTCGTCCCTAACCCTAATTCACCTAACCCACGCCCTAATCCTAACTCACCTAACCCGCGCCCTAACCCTAACTCACCTAACCCGCACCCTAATCCTAACAACCACACAATCGCACTCTTAGCTGAACCCGACCCATAAATTTCCACCACATTGCTAAAAATAGCGAAGCCGCAGAACCGGCCAACCAAATTCTTTCCCTAGGAAAGAATTCGGTGTTCTGCAGCTTTACTATTTTTAGCGTTCGCCCTATACACTTACCTTAACCCAAACTCTAACCCTAAGGTCCGTCATTATCGCACACTCACCTAATCCCTGCGCCCTAACCCTAACTCACTTAACCCGCCCCTAACCCTAATTCACCTAACCCGCGCACTAACCCTAACTCACCTAACCTGTGCCCTAACCCTAACTCACCTAACCCGCACCCTAATCGTAACAACCACACAATCGCACTCTTACCTGAGCCTGACCAATAAATTTCCACCACATCGCTAAAAATAGTGAGGCCACAGAACCAGCCAACCGAATTCTTTCCCTAGGAAAGAATTCGGTGTTCTGCAGCTTCGCTATTTTTAGCGTTCGCTCAAAACAGGTCGATATTAGAACATTCAAAATTTTAAAACTTCGATGTTCTGATATAGATCCAACTTAGCATATCAATAGATGCTCAAATTGATCTTTGTTGCAGTAGCCTAAGCCACTTAGGTTAAAACCTTGCCTCAGAAATGACTCCTGGTTCAACAGTGATGTAAATGCTGAACATCAATGAATACTGAAAAAATGGATCTGATGTCTGCATGCAGGATGGGACCTCAAGAGGTGTCATGAGACCTCAGAATTACAATTCATGTGTTTACTTTCTGAGCTGAATCCAGAATGTGAAGTATAAACTTATTGTCTACAAAGGATTTATTTATTTTTTAATTAAAGTATATTTTATTTTTAGCTTTTGTTTTGTAATTTTCATTTTTAGGGTGCATGATAATAAGATGGCAGCAATAACATTTATAGACTAGGCAATGTTTTATATTGCAAAGTAAAAATTTGCATAATTAAACTGGCGTGTGAAGAAATAATGAGTACTATAGTGAATACTAATTGCTGAGTCAACTATTATGTGTGTGTATGTATGTACATATGAATGTATGCATGTGTATTTTGTGTGTTTATATGTGGCACCCCACCACTGAACCAGTAATCAAGGAGCCTCAATCCTCAACACTAGCACCAGTGGGGGACGTACATCGGGAGGATGACAAGTACACATACAGTAAAGTGCAGTTTCCGTTAAGAGCGTGCAGAGACCACAGTCAGTCTGAGGCTGGTTTCTTCCTCTTTCTCCAGATCCCCAGTAAGACTCTCTGCTGGCACAACTATATAAGTGAAATCTCAGCTGAGTGGCCAAGCCAAGACCTCCAGCACCTTCTCTGTCCAACCAGTGCCTTGTGTCCCTGCTCAAGTAGTTGACATACGCACTCTTCAAAATTTGATTTATACACACACACACCTGGGAAAGGCTGGCACACGTTTACTAGCTATGCCCCCTTTTGCCCAGACTATAAGGTAGTTATCACTGCACTGCCACCAGCCAACTTTTTATCAGCTAATTTAAGGCCTTTAACAAAGGGTGTCCAATCTTACTGTGTAATGTTACCATCAATACAAATGGTAGTTTGACCAGGGTCTATATTACATGATCGCAACCTTAGGTTACCGAACACCTAAAGGTTGATCACTAAACGTCGAACACTTAAGATCGAAAATGGCCATTTCCACATAGGGAAACAATACCATTGGCCAAATTAAAAAAAAGTTGTAAACAGAAACCCCCACCCCCCCTTAACTAAATATACCAACTCTGAGATCGCTCTACAGTGGAGAAAGAACAAAATCCACGTAACAGCCAAACAATTTGTTTCCCTATGTGGAAATGGCTGTTCGCAATTTTCAGACTTTGACAGTTAGTGATCGACATTTAGGTGTTCGATAACCTAAGGTTTCGATCATTTAATAGGGAACCATTTGACCAAGAGCAAGGCTATTAGGAGTGGTCTATACAGTGTCATCAAATAAATATGCAACTACTCTCAGAGCTTAAATATCTCTAGACAGATCAGCCACACTGAAAGGTTTAAATATATTTAATAATAAATAATAAAAAAACAAGACCATACTAAATAAATATATATATATATATATATATATATATATATATATATATATATATATATATATACATACACTAACATCAGAGTTCAAAATCACAGGAAACATTTCAAACATTGCAGAACAGTCTTAAATAAATAAATAAAAATATCTTAATTAAGCTTTATATATTCCTGATTATATCTAAGAGAATTATATAACCTAGTACACTTACTTAATTAGAGTGGCAAGGCAGATGTGGTGAGCAGATCTTGATGTTGTCAGGTCAAAGACAGAATACAGAATGCTCACTCTCTCAGAGAGATGTTAAATTAATACCTCAAATATTACTGCTGAGATGGCTTGCATAATGACATAATTTCTTGTCATCTGACTATATCCCAGGTAAAACCCCCACTGCTGAAAGCTAGGAGTATTTAGCATCCACCTGTGAAAATACATTGGCAAGTGCTTTTCCTCAGATCTTTGCGGATCTTGGAAGTCATAAAATAATAAAACACTTCCATATTTTAAGCCTAGTAAGTATTTCTCCTTCAAGGCAACACAGAGAGCTCACTAGTATAGACATCCTGACCACTGTTGTCATAAAGTAATTTAATTTCACCTATGTTTCCTGAAGTTAACCTTATGTATTCCAGTTTCCACTGTTAAACTATATACATCTAAGCAGTTGCAATAGTGCAGGTACATTTCTGTTCTATTCCAGTAGGGCATGCTGTGGTTACATTTTATGCAATTGAAAAATTAAAAGGCCAGCACACAGTGGTGTTAAATTCCAATACTAGACTTTAATATAACATGTCATATAAGGCAAAAACAGACCGGTTTTAGCTGAAAAAATACAAAGCCTTCCTCAGTGTGTAGCATAAAACAAAAAAAAATCCATGCTCTTTTGAAACAACATTTTCTGACCAAGAGTCCTGCTGATTGGCTGGCTATAAATGTTCATTAAGGCCAGGTGGAAATAAACCACCCAACTTGATAATCCACTTCTTTTCTTTGTTATCAAGTATAAAGTGCCAACCAGATTTAGTGACCCTATCTCCAATAATTCTATTGATGATGGTGAATCTAAAATTGGCAGTGGTGTGTACCAGGGAATGTTTATGTAAGGCATTAGTTAGTCTTTTCTGCCTGATATCATTAATGTGCTCAGATATATGTATCCTAACTGGTTGGGAAGTTTGTCCTATATAAAACGCTGAACAGGAGCAGGTGGCAAGATAGATGACTCTGTACCATACTTTGCCAGGAATATAATATCAAATACTGTTCCTGTGTTTTTGCTAGTAAACTGTTCAGATTTGGCCAGCCATCAGGCAGAAAAGACTAACTAATACCTTATATAAACATTCCCTGGTACACACCACTGCCAATTTTAGATTCACCATCATCGATAGAATTATTGGAGATAGAGTTACTAAATCTGGTTGGCACATCATACTTGATAACAAATAAAAGAAGTGGATTATCAAGTTGGGTGGTTTATTTCCACCTAGCCTTAATGAACATTTATAGCCAACCAATCAGCAGGACTCTTGTTCAGAACATGTTGTTTTAAAAGGGCATGGATTTTTTTGGTTTATGCTACACACTGAGGAAGGCTTTTTATTTTTTTCAGCCAAAACCTGTCTGTTTTTGCCTTATATGACATGTTACATTAAAGTCTAATATTGAGATTTAACACCACCGTATGCTGGTCTTTAGATTTTTCAATTGACTGAGGTATTTTGGGGCAGTGCACTTGCCATACTTGCAGGGGAGTATTCTGTTTACATTTTAAGCACTTTGCCAAAACCTTTTCAGCACACATATCTGTACCAGCAGTTTGATATACACCTGACATATAGTTCTAATACATTTGTAGCAAAAGTATCTTGTATGAGTCATGTTGATATTCACAAATGACATATAATTATTTGCAAAATTCCAGATAGCTGGCCAGGCAGTACCTCCTTTGTCACAGTATATATGTGTACAAACATAGAAATAGTTTATATGTGCGTGCTTCTGTGTGTGTATATGAAAATTTCACTTATATTTCTGCAGAATAAATGTATTTGCTCAAGAACTGGAGAACATTATCACCTCCCCTCTAAAAGTATACATCTTTGTTTTAATAATTAAAATGTACACATGCACATAATTTTCTGATATTTAAGTTCATCAGTGTGATAGAACCCTCTAGTAACTAGCCTTGCATTCCTCCATGCTTTTGTTCTTGTTGATTCAAGACAGGTGATAATGCATTTTTTGGTGAATCATAAAGCCTGATGATTATGCTGGAAAAACTGATGTCACTTCCTTTAGATGAAGCCGTTAGTTACTTTAACTCCAACTTCCTTGCCATCCTCAACCACCATGCCCCAACCAGACTAATTAGAACTAAAACCAAGCATGCTCCATGGCTCTCTAAAGAAACCAAACATAAAATAAATTTAAGAAACAAACATTAGGTAAAATGGAGGAAAACAAAAAATCCTATAGACCAACAAATATTTAGACAACTAAGAAATGAAACTAAGAAAGCTATAATATCTGACAAAAAACTACTATTTGCAATCCCAACAAACGAGTCAAAACAAGCTGCAGAATTTCTGGTCTAGTATCAACCAACTACTCCATCCAGGGCAATCCACTACTCCAAACCCTCAAAACACTGAACACAAACAACCAATACATATAGCTAATGCTTTTAATAGCTTTTTTACTGATGCTATACAAACACTGGGCTGGATTCACGAAGGCTTGCACGGAGTCTAAGAGTAGTGTAAGACTCCATGCAGCCTTCGCGATCCAGGAACAGCCCAAAGTCCGTGTAAGAGACAAGCTAAAATGTCTCTTACACGGAGTGGGCGTGGATAAGCTAATCACCTCACTTGCAGCCGAATAGCATGCAAATGAGGATGATTAGCGATCCAGGAAGCCCAGAACAGCCCGTGTAAGAGCCGTTTTAGCTGCAGAAATGTACTCAGTTGACAACTGAGTACGTTTCTGCAAAAACTGCAATGGAGCCATGTCAGCTCCAAATAAAGGGTGCATATGTGTCAGGCAGCATGCCAATGGCCAAATATGTGGCCATTGGCAAAGTAACCTGATGCAAATATATTAAAAATATAATTTTTAAACCCAGCGCAGCCCCGTGCAAACGGGCTGCGCTGTATAAAACATAAAAACGAAGGTTATAAACCCACAAATGTGGGTTTTATGCAATACATGGAATGTCAATGCAGGGACCAGCAGACCAAAACCAACATGGCCACCGTGTAGTGGTTGCTAAGGGGGGAAGCTGAGTCTAAGACATGTAACTAAGCATTAGTAGGCAATCTGATGCAAATGAGTGTTAGGATACTGAATTCCACTGTCACATAGCAAATGAGCACAGTCTGAGTAGTGTAAGAGTTACAGAAGGGGGAGGAACAGAGTAGGAGATAGGTGACATCACAGGGGGGAATGGTAGAAAGAAATGCAGTTCATTGGAGGTCAGAGTTACATGACAGATGTCAGACAGATATCATGGAAAGAGGTGTGCCACTAGATAAGCATAAGAAAGTCAAGAAATGGAAGGTGTACACTGTTGCCTACACCAAAGTTTCTTGCTGGGCGTGCATGCGCACATGTGCGCGCCATGAAGCGTGAGTAAGGCAGTGTGCGCGTGTGTAAGGCAGACTGAGCATGTGGGAGCGTGTTGGGAGATGTTTAACACTGTTTGCGCGGGCGTGCACGTGTTTTAATCTGAATAAGCAGATTCTGAACCGTGTAAGCATGTGTGCACGCATGTAAGCCACTGTGAGAGTGTTTCTGCTGGTTTGCACATGGCTCCTACCTGAGGAAACAGAGAGGAAAAAGGAAGCAACAGATTTAGTAGGAAGCTAGCAGGGAATACTGCTGGAGCTAGCAGGTGAAAACAATTAGAAGCAGGCAATTACACCAGCAGAATAGTAGCCCAGCCCAGCACTTAAAACTCTGCAAACAGCAGTGCAGGATGTTTCTCTCAAGAGACACTGCAAGACAGGAGTAAGCTATTAGAAGTGAAAACTGAAAAAGCTGAACTCAGAGCAGAAATGTTAGGGGCTGCCATAGCTGTCATAATGAGACATAGGCGACTTGCTGAGGGTGGTGACAATGCAGATGGTGCCAGACAACCCACAGTGAGGAGACGGAGAAGAGTGTACAGGCCCAGGGTCACCTACCACGGGTTACATGAGCTGGAGATAGTAGAGCGCTATAGAGTGGACAGAGACCTCCTGCAGCAAATAGTGGAGGTGTGCAGGCCACGCCTCACACACAGAACCAACAGAGGGGAACCCATCCCAGTGGAAACCAAGGTATGTGTTGGCCTACGAACACTAGCAACAAGTACCTTCCAGAGACCAACTGGTGATATGATGGGGATATCACAGGCATCAGCCTCCAGGGTACTGCACCAGTTCCTGGATGCCATGTCAGCACATGTCGGTGATCATGTTTATTTCCCCAATGCCCATGAGGTATTGGCCAGCAATATGCATCTCTTCATGCAAATAGCGGAATACCCTGAGGTAGTGGGTGCAATAGACTGCACGCACATATGCATCAAAGCACCAGCCGTTGAGCAGTGTAGGGCATACATCAACTACAAGGGCTTCCCCTCCATCAACTGCCAGGTCGTGTGTGATGCCCAGGGCATAATAATGAATGTGTGTGCTGGCTGTCCTGGGAGCTACCATGATTCCCACATCTGGCATTTGACGCAGCTGTACCAGACATTTGCCAGTGGGGACATCCCACACGGACACCTAGTGGGGATGCAGGTTATGCATTGGAGCGTGGCTGATGACACCCATCAGAAATGCACACACACCTGAACAGGAACACCATAATGAGGCACACACACAAACATGTAATGTAATAGAGCATGTGTTTGGGCTGCTCAAGTCACGGTTCCGGTGTCTGGACACATCTGGTGGAGCCTTGCAGTACACACCAACTACATGTACCCAAATTGTCATGGTATGTGCTATGCTACATAATATGATCTTGAGAAAACAGCTGCAGCAGGACCAGCATAGGGCCGGGCCAAACAGCCCCCCACCATTGCCAAGGCCATCACAGGCAGAGCATGACTCGGAGGAGGAACAACCTGAGCCTGCCCCAGTAGGCAGAAGGAGGCATGCCCAGTATGCCCTGGCCTTGGCAAAGAGGCAACGCATAGCACATACACTGGCTCAGTAGGAACCCTGGGAATGATACCCCCTCTGACTCACTCAAATAATAACATGGATGCCTACAATGACATGACCTGCTCACAAACATGTACAGGGAAGTGTAATATGCACATCTGACAGAGGCAGCCCTGCAGCACCACCTGAGGCATGAATGCCATGTGTTAAGTAATGTAACACCATGTACTATATGCACATCTGAGGACCCTGACTAACATCCTACCCTCACCAAGCATCATGCCACAATATGACAATGAGATGATCAAGTGCAATAATTGACTGAAGTATTGCAGCTAGTCAAAGGGGATCCAATGTGTGCCAGTCTGGGATGACATGCTGAGCATGACATGATGCTCCACCTGCTAGGACTGGCGTGCACCTATCAATGCAGGCTGTATGGATACTGGCAAAGGCTGTTGTTACCCACAATGTGCCCTGAATAGGTAAGGCTCAAAACACAAACCTATCTCCATAGGTATCAGAAGGGATAAGAATAAGATAAGGGACAAGTCGAAACAGCAAGATGCATGCAGTCTAAACTCACCCAGTATGGAGAATGTTGATATCTGTGCTGTAACAGAAAACTGAGTCAAGGCTCACAACAGCACCCTAACACTACCAGGTTACACCTCATATTGTGCTGTACAGACTCAAAACATGGAACAAGCTACAAAAGGACGGTGACTAGCAAGAATTGTCAAGGATAACCACATCCCCATGTTGGTACCACAACAAGAAGCAGCATGGACTAGCCATGGTCAAGTAACAGTGGCTAAACTGCCCCCAGTTTATAGCCTGCTACAGACTACTGTCCCAACACCAGGAACTGCACCTGGCCTATGCTGGAATACATGAATATATCAAGTCCTCCAAATCACATTACATTGGGTGACTGAAAATACCCAGACATAGACTGGGAGCATTATACTAGCTCCAACAGTGTAGGACAAAAGTTCATAGAATCCATAAACCAAAAGGCCCAGGAACAACGTACCACTCCCACAAGAGGGTAAGCATACTGGATGTGATAATCAGCAACATGGGTACTGAATGGCAAGATGAGAAGTGTATTGCTCACTGGTAAAACCAGACCATAGAGTAATCACACTGGATATACAAATCCTGACCACAGTCCCTGGCCTGAAAACCACAGTGAAAACATGTGTAAAGCAATATTTGCACTCCTCCAAACTGATGTGGAATCCATTAAAGGTCCTGTGCAGGTGCAAAATATGGGCCACACCTCAGAACCTGTAATACAGCCATTCCATGAACACTGCCAGGAATGCTTGGATTATGCAATCCTAAATTAAAACAAGACACAATGCCATACACGCAGGCATCTGGCAAGGTGGACACCAGCCATAACCAAACCATGCAAGAGAATGAGGAAGCTACTACATGATAGAGCAAACATAAACAATGAAGTAATCACTGATCAGTAGTATGGCAATAAAATATGTCCACACATACAATCCACTAAGGCCAGCCACAACAAGTTGAATCTGTGAATCCTGAGGCAATGTTACACCTGCCCCAAGTACACAGACAACCCCAACTCCACCCAAGAAATACAAATATATGTGAGAGATGCAACCATCTATCCAAACTGGAGGCTCAGCTCCCTCAACTCAGTACTCCCAAAACTAGTCAGGAGGAAAAGGTAACCACACACACCACAAACACAGTCCCACATAGACCTATCACAACTGCAAACCAAAGACATAAACACAGAAAAACATTCCCAGAGGCACAAATTACAAACACAGCACATCAACAGAGGCTTCTAAAGCAGACACCCAATCAAACAACCTCCAAACATAGCACATGCAACACATAGTACACAAAGCTGGTGTGCCAAACAGTCACAGGCCAGAAGGAGAAACAACATGCCTGATACAGTTGTAATAGGTGACTCCATAGTCAGACACACTGCTGTCCCGCACACCAGACTGAACAAGGGAAAGGGTACAGTAAGCTGCCTGTAGGCTGCCACAATATGCCACATAACAGAAGTATTCAGGTCACTCCAAAGCAAGTAGAAATATGATGCAGTCATAGTCCATGCTGGTGTGAATGACCTGAGATGTACCTCCCTAGACTACATGAAAAGAGACATAGATGAGCTCTCTGATTATGTAGTCCAGGCCAGTATGACACTCACTGTTTGCAGCATCCTACCCTTACCAAGAATAATGCCACAGTACAAACACGGAATGATCAGTCATAGCAAGTGGCACACTTACTGGTGTCATTCCAAGGGGATCCAATGTCTGTCTTCTTGCTATGTCATGCTTGACAAGCCACGCAGCTGTTCTTGGGATGGCTTGCACCTGTTACCCCTGGGCGTCTGGATATTGGATAAGGCCTTTGCCACCTCCATAGAGCCTTTTGTAGGCAAGGCTGAAAAGACTAACCCACCACCCTAGAAAACATAAGTGGAAAGAAACATAAGGGTAATGCTGACGAATGCCAGATGTGTAAACCCCTATATGCATGCTCCCAAGGCCATCCCCAGTATGGAGAACATCGATGTCTGTGCAGTGACAGAAAACTGCTACGAGCCTCCTGACAGCACACCAGCACTACCAGGTTATACCACATATCATGTGTCATGGCCCCAAAACCTGGAACAAAACATAAAAGGAGGGTGAGTATCCATATTCATCACAGACACTCATACGTCCAGGTAACTGACAATGCACAAGGCATTGGAGTCCACCCATGTGCAACTAACTGTAGGCAAGACTGCTGTACAGTCTGTAGCATGCTACAGACCACACTCTCACACACAGAAACCCCACCCAGCCGTCCTGAAGACACTGGACAGTATGAATGCCCCACCAAATACCAAACAAGGTACCACAAATTACCACATAGGTGGTAAACCATTATGTAAGAAGGAGTAATCAGGGACCTAGGGACACAAGTGGACAGTAACCTGTTATGTGACACTCACATTGCCAATGTGGCTAGGAAGACTGTCTACATTTGACACCGTATCAGGAAAGGATTCACATCTATGTCAACAGAGGTCATTGTGCCCCTATACTGTTCTCTTATCACACCCATAATCTAGTACAATGCCTCATATGGGATGTACCTTACCTGACACCTGCAGCAGTTAGAAAGACCTCAAAGGTACCTCAGCAAGAGGATAAAGGGTCTCAAATACATGTCATATGCTGCCTGGCTGTAGACACCCCAGCTGAATGCAGTCACATACTGCCTACACAGAGGCATTGCATGCCCGTTGTAGAAGGCCATGCCCAACACAGGAGTAATGGACATGCTCCACCCCAGAAAACTCAAAGCCATTGGAGCTGTGAGAGTGAGAGATGTCAACCTCAACAAATAATGAAATAGGATGTGCTGGGGGGACAGATACATAATCCAGAGGCTCCCCACACCCTGGACCAGAATCCCACTCCATGTTAGGCAGAGCCCCTCATTGACACTCTTCAACAGGAATCTTGCCAAGTGGATGGATGATTGTAGAGTTACACTGGGGGTCTTCACTGTGTCATGACCAGACAGAGGCACAGCAAAGCAAATCATAAATGGCCATAATATTCGCATAGCAAGGGATGGCAAAAGCCACACACACTCTGGCTAGGCTAACAAATGCCCTAGGGTGGATAGCCTAGTATGAACCTATGAACCTATGAAGATACAAATTGTACAGGACACTAAGGATAATCCCAAGGCTTTCACAACTGATGGTAGGAACCGTGTTGGGAATTCACAGATATGCCCTGAATCACACAAATATCACAAACACACACACATATTGCCAACATACATCTTGACAGGTGCAGTGCAAACCCCCCCCCCCCCTGCAGAATGCAGAATATCTATCCCAGCAGACTGCTGGCCCCCTGACATTGCAGATGCTGAGGTAACAGCCAGCATCTACAAAGCAAAACACACAGCAGCAATGGTATGAGATGGTGGCCTGGGCTGAGTGCAACATGGACTCCAAGATGAATGGAATGCCAAATCACACTACTGCTCAATGTCAGCCTTACCACAGAATATGTACCCAAAGAGCAGTGTACAACAACAGTGGTCCTTCTCAACAAAGGTGTTGCCTGAATGGATACTGAAAACTACTACCCCAGAATCCTGAGAAGCTCAGTCTGCACAGCTATGGAAAGGATCAGCATGTACCACAGACATAAAGATATTGGGGACCTACTGACACCGGACCCTACCCAGTGTGACTTTCTTAAGTGCATATCCTGCCCCTAAACATGTTTGACTCAATTGAAACAGTCATTAAGGTCATTGATGAGGGCAATGTGGTCCACACAGTGTAGCTGGACCTTGCAAAGGCTTCTATACATTACCCTATGTGTTCATTATAGATAAGCTCACCAGCTTAAATATAAACCCCTATGTCAGTAGAGGGGTTGCAAACCAGACCAAGGACAGAACAGACATGGTCAGACATGCTGCAGCCATGTCAGACTACAAACCAGATATAACTGGCATCCCACAAGGCTTGGTCCTGGGATCTCCCTCGTCTGGTATATATGTCCCATAGGTACAGGCAAACATGAAAGGACTGTGTCTGAACATGTTTGCAGAGGACTACAAACTGCTCACCATATATGATCCACCAGCTGACACAAGCATCCCACAAAAGGGCCACATAGAAACAGACAACTGGTTTCATAGCCATGTCAGCAAGCTAATTGCAGAAAAGTGTATAGTCAACCCCCGTGGATATACAGTAAGTGCCCACCAATTACCACATAGGTGTTAACCCATTATGTAGTTAACATGTAATGAGAGACCTGGGGACACAAGGTGATAGATATCCTGCATTGGACAAACATGTGCTGTAGTGTTTACAGAAACATACCATATACCCACCTAATCATGAAGGTTGTCAGATCTAGATAAGGGGAGGTCATTGTGGCTCTGCAGTCATCCTCCATCAGTGGTACAATTGACTACAATAGCCCCTGTGGGATGTACCTCAGCAGACACCTCCATCAACTGTAAAGTCCCCAACAGTACCTCACCAGGAGAATCAAAGAGCTTGCACAGATGCCATGTGTTGCCTGTGTTGCTGGTATCAATAAACATGCTGCACCTTGTACAATCTGAATGGCAGTGAGCTATGCACATGAGAGACCTGAACCCCAGCACTGACTTACATAGGACAAGCTGTACTGCATGATCCATAACACAGAAGCCACCTCCACCCATGAGTGAACTCCCAGTACAGGCTACCCATAGAGTCACTTATCAATTTTCCTCAATAGGAATCTTGATGAATGGATGGGAGATGGTAGCTTTATCCTGGGTATCACTGTCATGTCACAGGTAGACAGAGGCACAGTATACTAACCATGACATATGTCATGGCAAACTCCACTTACAATGTGTGTTGAAGGACAAACACACTCTCCAACTAGCATTAGACATGGACTAGGGCACATCGCTAGTGTTTGCAAATGTACACTTATGTTGTGGAATGCACTACCGATGTTGGACAAGCCTGGTTTAGGTAGTTCATATCTGAACAGAATGCAACATGGTCAGATGTACACAACTGGCCCCTAACCAGGCTGTTGTGCTCACTATCGAAATGTAAAGCAGTGATAGCACTAAAGCCCAGGATACTGTCCACCACAGTCAAAGTACTACGAGTACACTATACAGTACTACAGTGTTAGGTCAGTGTGAAAGGATGTTGACAACTGTATGCAAAGTATCCCATGCAAACACTGCAGGCACAGTATAATCCTGTTGTGTTCACACACAAAGCAGTTATACAGTAACTACACAACATGACACACAACACACAACCATAAACGGGTGATATTTGTTGAAGTTCACACTCATCCACAAATGTCGTGGGCTGCAGAGTTCAACATATGCAATGCTCACACTGGGCATGCTCACACACTTTGATAAATGAGACATATGTCAGACAACATGCCATGGGAAGGCTGAACTGGGCATGCTCACACACTTAGGCCAAATCTCAGTTTAGCAGTTGGACACACATATCTGGTATTTTTACGTGTTATTCCAGGAACCAACCACATTACAGCAGTCTGCCCAGTGCACACAGTTAAATGACTACAGAGACATATGTGATATAGTGGATCCCTCCCATATGCAAACATCTTCCACAGATGCACAAGTTGTTCATGCAAACAGGGAATGCTATGGCAATAAAGATGTGCAAACAGTCTATCAGCAACAAATAATGTGCATTTGACAATTAAACATATGGGTGTAGAGGTCAACACTAGGCTGTTTGCCCTAGGGAATGACAGCTTAGCCAGAGTGTGCTTGGCGTCTGCCTCCCCACAGGATGCACATTCCCCTTTCTAAACACCGATGATGTCAGCACCCTATAAGTACAGCAGGAGAAAAGAAACCTCCCAGTAATGCGAATAGCGAGCTCCGCTAATGCGTCCATCACAAGTATCATAACATAGTTAGGTAGGGGTTTGAATCCTGCAAATGCTCAGTGTGTGAGTGGGGTTGGTGTGTGTGTAAGTCTGTGGGAGAGAAATGTCCCTTTTGGCAACTGGGAAAACACACTACAGGATGCACATTCCCCTTTCTAAATACAGATGATGTCAGCACCCTATAAGTACAGCAGGAGAAAAGAAACCTTCCAGTAATGTGAATAGCACGCTCTGCTAATGTGTCCGTCACAAGTGTCATAACGTAGGTAGGTAGGGGTTTGAATCCTGCAAATGCTCGGTGAGTGGGGTTGGTGTGTGTGTGTATAAGTCTGTGGAAGAGAAATGTCCCTTTTGGCAACTGAGAAAACACACGAAAACACACTACAGGATGCACATTCCCCTTTCTAAACACAGATGATATCAGTACTCTATAAGTATAGCAGGAGAAGGGACACCTCCCAGTAATGCGAATAGCGCACTCTGCTAATGCATCCGTCTCAAATATCATAAAATAGTTAGGTAGGGGTTTGAGTCTTGCAAGTGTGTGTGTTTGTCTGAGGGGGATTTGTGTGTGAGGGAAATGTCCCTTTTGGCAACTAGGAGAACAGACTACAGGATGCACATTCCCCTTTCTAAACACCGATGATGTCAACACTCTATAAGTATAGCAGGAGAAGAGAAACCTCCCAGTAATGCAAATAGCGCGCTCTGCTAATGCGTCCGTCTCAAGTGTCATAACATAGTTAGGGGGTTGAATCCTGCAAATGGCAAGTGTGTGTGTTTGGCTGAGGGGGGTTAGTGTGTGTGCAATTTTGTGTGTGAGGGAAATGTCACTTTTGGCAACTAGGAGAACAGACTACAGGATGCACATCTCCCTTTCTAAACACTGATGATGTCAGCACCCTATAAGTACAGCAAGAGAAGAGAAACCTCCCAGTAATGCGAATAGCACACTCTGCTAATGTGTCTGTCTCAAGTATCATAACATAGTCAGATAGGGGTTTGAATCCTGCAAATGGCAAGTGTATGTTTTTGGCTGAGGGGGGTTAGTGTGTGTGAGGAAAATGCCCCTTTTGGCAACTAGGAGAACAGACTACAGGATGCACATTTCCCTTTCTAAACACTGTTCAGCTGAAGGCCATGGCTCTGGCACAAGTTGTCTGTTTCTATGATGCCCCTTTGGAAGATGCTTGTATCGGCTGGAGAGTCGATTATGGTGGCCAGTTCGCAGTCATCTGCATATTTGGTCAGCCACAGTCTGTCCGTGTTGGCCTGTACCTCCACTAAATATATACCAAACAAGAGAGGTCCCAGGACTGAGCCTTGTGGGACACAACTCGTAACTGGTTTGGAGTCTGGCATGGCTCCAGCAATTCTAACCATGTGGGTTCTGTCCTTGAGCCACTGTGCAATCCATCTAGTGACATAGGGGCTTATATTTAAGCTGGTGAGCTTCTCTAGAATGCCCAAGTGGGGTATTGTTGTGAAGGCTTTTGCAAGGTCCAGGTAGGCTGTGTGAACCACCTTCCCTCACAATGGCCTTGGTGACTGTTTCAAGAAATCAACCAGGTTAAACCTGGTAGTGCTGGTGTGCTCTCAGTAGCACTGAACCAGGCATCTGTTACTGTACAGATATCGATGTTCTCCATGCCAAGGAGAGTTTCGGGTGCATGCATCTGGAGGTTTAGACTTCTGGCGTTGGGTAGCATTACTCTTAGTTTCTTATCCCTTGTGATACCTATGAAGGTGGGGTTGTCATTTGAGCCTTGCCTAACATAGGCACTATGGAGGTAGCAAGAGCCTTTGCCAATATCTGAAAGCCCAGGGGTGACAGGTGCAGGCCATCCCTAGCGAAGCAGGTAGTTCAACAGAAGATGAATATGTGAAAGTGTAGTGCCTGTGATTAGTTAGCAGTAGCATATATGACTGCTCAAGTGAACACATGCCAGGTAAGTCATATGCACTGTGTCACAGGCAATGTACATGTGAACAGGACAAACAGTGACATCCTGTCAAGTGGGACATGGACATACATATAGTAAGCTATGCAGATGGCACTAGGAGTCCACAGAAGCTCTATAACTATGCATTGCAGGTGTGATCAGTATTCCAGGGTAATTGCAAGCAAACATGCATGCAAACAAAGCTACAGTAAACAGGGCTGCATGTAGTCCATTGTACAACAAACAAGCTGTACCACTTCCAGTAGGTAACACTGCAAATATGCAGGCACTATGCACATGTACATGGAAATACAAGGGTCAGATGGCTAGGGTCCAGTCTCAGCACACACAAGTGTACAGACCATGTACTGTCAGGATGTACAATAACTGGATGGAAACCCATGTGCTCATACCTGCAGTAATACACATGTCAAATAACAGACACTGACACTCAGTGGCCACTTAGTAGGATACCTGGCCTGGCCTGCCACCACAGTATCCCTGACATATGGGGACTCTCCCTCCTGTGACAGTTAGTTTTGTGTGTTGGGGCTGTCTAGCATGGTATGAGATGTGAGCATGCAGTGCTAGGGTGCTCCTGTGTGTCCTGTACCAGTCGTGTAGTACTGCACACATATCAACATCCTCAAACATCTGCATTGCAGAGTCCAGTGTGGGCAACATGCCACTTGCAATTTACATGTCCATCATTGCGTATTACTACATTCATTACCTTAATCCCTGTGCTACCTATGTATGTAGCCTTCTGTTGACATCATTACCACCAGTATGCCAACATGTGCAGATGATACACTATGGTAATTACCATGGGTGTAGACAACAGTACATGACAATCACACACTTACTGCATCAGGCATGCTGTGATATACCCACAATTAATTCAGCACACAGTACTGTTAACAACATGATACTATTACTACACATCTATGTGTTCACCCTGTGCATCAGCAACATGTTAACCTGTACCTGCACAGTTGTTACAGATTGCAGGAGGTGGCACAGTTTCATCATATGCACAGGGTGTGAACTTGGTATGCCTGAGTCAGCCATCGATACCACCGATTGACATGTATGTGTATGTGTGTTGGTGAGGGACAGCAGTAGAAGGTGGGGTAATGTTGATGCAGTGTGTGCATGTATGCGGTAGCCCTAGGTGTTGTCAATTTGTATGTGTGTATGGATGCACACAGTTCCACCTCATGGCTGCCATATACTGGTGTTTGTGGACAGCCACAGACTGTACCTGCCAGGTCATACAGATCAGTGTCTCTGGCCACGGACACGGTACCTGCCTTGCAGGGTGCTACGGACCATATCCAGTACCAACCCAGACTGGGTACTGTCATCAGAAGCAGGTGTTCATTGACTGGACACAGATCCCTGTCGGGCCTGGCCAGAGCCACGTGCACATGGTCTCCTGTGGCAGTCTGATGACAGCACAGACCCAGCATTGCTGGGGTTGCTGCTGGCACTACGGGGTGGCCGCGCCCTGTTGTCGCTCGCGATGACTGCCAGCTGCTGCTGTTGCTGGCATATGGCCATGTCGATGCCTCAACTGCCCACCATCGCCTGGCTCATGGACATGTAGTTGTGGAACCGGTCTAATATGTCCCCACAATGTCTGTCTATGACATCGGTGAAATCACGGATGGCAGCCGCAATGTCACGCATACTGTCAGTCATGGCTGTGCGACATGCTGTCAGCTCCTCAGACCCTGTCTGGTGTACCGTTCCATACGTGACTGTGCCTGCATGACAGCCCGAAACATAGCTGAGGTTGTAAGACCTCTGTGGGCACATCTGACAGGGCAGTACACCCACGGATGCTCCCATGAGAACCCCTGGACATCTGTCTGTGTGGTACCATCTCTGGGCCATGCCCATGGCTGCTGTGTGGGGAGGCATGTGCCACAGATACCACATTACCCTGGTCAATGCCCACTGTATGCTGTCCATCACCTAGGGACATTGGTGACAAAGGGTGTATTGGCAGGATAACTGTGCACACTGATGGGGTCGACAGCTGTGTACTGTCAATCAGCAGACCAATGGTGGACCCTGGCATACCTTCCTGTGCCATTACACAGATGTCATCATTATCAGTACCCACGGCACCTGATTCAGGTTCCCTGTACATGACACCAGAGCAGCACCAGAACCTGTGGGAGGGAAACAGGAAACACAGTTTACTATGTCTACACATTGCCAGTGATGCACACATGCACACATGCACACATGCACAGGTGCACACATGCACACATGCACACATGCACACATGTACACATGCACACGTGCACATGTGCACACATGCACACATGTACACATGCACAGGTGCACACATGTACACATGCACACATGCACCCATGCACACATGTACACATGCACATGTGCACACATGCACAGGTGCACACATATACACATGCACACATGCACACATGCACACATGCACACGTGCACACATGCGCAGGTGCACACATGCACATGCACATGCACATGCACACATGCACAGGTGCACATGCACCCATGCACACGCATGCACACACATGCACACATGCACAGGTGCACACATGCACACATGCACAGGTGCACACATGCACATGTGCACACATGTACACATGCACATGCACATGCACACATGCACAGGTACACACATGCACATGCACAGGTGCACATGCACACATGCACATGTGCACACATGCACAGGTGCACACATATGCACACATGCACACATGCACATGTGCACACATGCAGGTGCACACATGCACACATGCACAGGTGCACACATGCACACATGCACAGGTGCACACATGCACACATGCACAGGTGCACACATGCACACATGCACACATGCACAGGTGCACACATGCACATGTGCACATGCACACATGCACACATGCACACATGCACAGGTGCACACATGCACACATGCACAGGTGCACACATGCACACATGCACACATGCACACGTGCACACATGCACACATGCACACAGTTTCACACAATTGTACAGTACTCAGTATGCGTGATATCAACACACAGACACAGACACACCTACATGCATACAAAGAGCACTACTAAGTGAGCCAAATAGTACTATTACTATCAAAACTATTACAGGAATTGTTAATACACACTCACCAGCATGGATAGGCTGCATTGCTGTTATACCAGAGGGACCTGCAGATGTGAAGAAACTAATGTCAGTAGGCACAACTGTGCCATTGGTACTGAGTATAATACAGGTCAGTAGTACAACAGTCACCTTTCACAGGTCAGCTGCTAATATTGAGGATATCACACTTGCACATTAAATACTATGGTGACAGCTACAAACCAAGGACACACCTCACACATGCATTAACTACCAGTGTACACAACAGTCAACTATACATATGGCATATTACCTGCACGTTCACTGTCTTGCTGCTGCATGGCTCCAGCCTCCATCATAATGCATGTCTGCTGCTGTTGTTGTTGCTGGCGGACTGGAGCCACTACACTCATGAGTAGTCCCTCCAGTCTGGTGAGTGGGGGATGTGTAGCCACCCCACCACCTGTGGCAACCTGTTGCTTGTGGATATCTGACGCACACTGACGGACATGTCTGATTAAATCACTGCAGTGATGTCGTACCTGCTTATATGTCCTATTATGCATGCCTATGTCATTTACCCGACGGACAAGGTCTTGCCACAGTGCAGCCCTCTCCTGCTGATTCTGGCTGGTGCGGGAAAAGAGTATTGCATAATCCCGCACCAGGCTCTGGTGTATCTCCTCATCCTCAGCTGTGGAGTAAGTGGGATTCCGCGGGTGGGCCATGTACCTGAGAAAGAAAATAACCTGATATCAGCAATATATGTCAGCAGAATTTGGCACACATACTACACATGCTACTCGACTGTTATGATACAACATATCTCACATATATAGCACCTGTCTGTCTATTGGTGGATACACATGTAAATGGCCAGGTATCAGTGCTCAGCCAGCAACTGTGCGACAGTACCTGGCACACTTCATACGACATACTACCAAACCCCAGCAGTGAGAACACTGATTCAGGTCAAGAGCAGCTCCTCACTCTGGGGGTTTGTATCTAGGTACTGTATGGCCTACATCATCAACTACTGTGAGCTGACCACACACTGATTGCCCTGGATATACATGTCCCACCTCCACCATCAGCACAAACGACTATAGTGAATAACATTACAGATGCAAACTTTACACTTTGTAACAGTGACATGGTATCCTTTCAGCCCACTGGGCCAGTGGCAGATACAACCCACAATGCTGACCCCTACACAATTGCTTTCTACAGACATCTCCAAGAATGCATGGATCATGCAATCCCATATATGACCAAGATACTCTCCACAAAGGGACAGTATCCTGTCTGGTGGACCCAGCCATAGACAGATTGTATTACAGAAGATGGAAGCTACTGCAAGACAGAGCATAATTCCATAAAGGGAGGGCATGTCTGAGCAGCACTAGTAAGGATCTATTTTCCATCATACAAACATCCATGGGCAACTTTGAGAGAGAAATCAAGAGGGACACTACAGATAACCAGAAGGCCTTCTTCAGTTATGTTAGCAACCTGGTCAAGATCCATCCTCTATGCCCATAGTTAGTACACAACAACAAATATTTCACTGACACCACAGATATTGACAACATTGTGGCAGACAGGTTCAGTGCAGGTGTCACCCCGCCCTCTCTCCCAAAATAAGACATAGTTATCCCAGCTGACTGTAACCTCCCTGTCATCACAGATGTCCAGGTGAGAGCCACCCTCAGGACAGCAGAATACACAACATGAATGGGACCTGATGGTATCCCCAGTTGCATGCTACATAAACTCTGACAGGAGCTAAACACACATATAGAAGTGCTATGTAACACTAGCCTGACTACAGGATATGTACCTGTACACTGGCGCACAGCAGCAGTGGTTCCACTCCACACAGAGGAGGCGCCTCAACATACCAGTACAATACAACACAATACATTACATTACAATACAATACTATACAATATGCTATTGCCCCTGGGACTACAGCAGCATACTGTTCTGCTACCCTGACCATTGTGACACATGTGGTGTGATGGTACCTGCTGCTATCACACAGTTACACAGGGTGACTCATATGGCATATTACCTATCTGACTAACATTCAGCAGGGGTATGTGTGACATGTACTCATGGGGAGTCTTGCTTCTTAACACTGTGTGGTTTATTGCAGGGTATGTCTTATCTGTGGGTAGGAACCTTTACCTCCACATGTGCACTCTATTGCAGTGGCATGGATGACACACAGCAGTCATTTAGGTTGTGGATGGTGTGAGGTGTTACTATGGTTGTTGGACATCTGTCATGGGTGTGACTTACATATGTAAATCTGGGAGTGGTAACCTCTATGTGGGTAGTATATGTGTACTCTGTGGTGTTGTCAGTCACTGTGCATTGGTAATGTGTTTGAGTGCATTGTCACAGTGTACATGTTACAGTGTCCTTCTCCATATCTGTAGCTGTCATGTGAGGTCCATACCAAGGCATCCATTATGTGGTGTGGAGGGGTACACCGACCTACATGTCCATAGCTGACACACCATGTTCGCTGACACATACCATGTGCAGGTATTCCAGGGATAGTGTGCCACTGTGAATACCATTGGGGCCACTATTGTACACATTTATGACCCTGTTCACCCCTGACACATGCAGTGGTGGGCAGCCAATCACATATCTGGTGGTTACTGGTGTAGGTGATTTGGAATGTGGTATGGTACTCCGGTTTTGACACTGGTGTTCACTCCATGCCTTTGTCACCAGGCACCTGTTGCAATACATCTGTACACATGTGCCTCACTCAGAATTTATATACATCTCTCTCTCTCTCTATATATATATATATATATATATATATATATATATATATATATATATATATATATATATATATATATATATATATATATATATATATATATATATATATATATATATATATATATATATATATATATATATATATATGTCTGTATACATATACACATATATATATTGATGTACATATATTGTTATAGATGTGGCGGGGGGGCACAGAGTGGGTGAGTGTGGCAGTTGGGGTGGAACAGGGTGTGTTGAAGGTCGTCATATACAGTCATACCTGTAGATAGTCAGATCAGTCTGTCTATGTATATGTATCTACATATATCTATATCTGTATGTGTGCATTACATATATATGTTTGTACAATATTCTATCTACATCTGTCTATGTATTCCTACATCTCTCTCTCTATGTATGTATACATATATGCATGTATATATATATATATATATATAAATATATTTATATATATATATATATATATACACACATACATATGTTGACATACATACGTATCCATATGATAGACAGGTATATCAACATGTTTGTCTACCATACTGTATACACACACTGACATACTGCTAAACATACATAACTGTGAAACCTACTTTGTACATGGCACTACAACCTACAATCAACCAACATTGATATGTGCACATAGATGCTCTCACATACAAATGTATGTACAGCCTTCACTGATAGTTGCTGTATGTCCCCTGCCCTTTACACATCTTCATATGCATATGGATACAGACCAATGACACATATGGAGGGTTCACAGTATGTAGACCTTTATAGTATTACTTTACATTACCTGTGTTTGTCACAGCTGCTTTTGTTGCCATCTGGTTCTCTGTCCTGCTGCTCCACTTCCCAGTTGTCAGCTTTCAGGTGGCTGTTGCTGAACAATTTGTTTGTGTCTGCTTAATTGCAATTTTCTCTGTCTCTCTCTCTCTCTCTCTCTCTCTCTCTCTCTCTGTCTCTCACGTCCTTCTCAGGGTTGCAATGAAAGTATTGCATGTGTGGACTGGGAGTACAGCATACTTTTGTAGGTATCTGCATATGCCCATGTGATGGCCTCTGCACCAATTGTTAGCCAGCATTTGCTAATTGCATGCAGCCAGTTGTGTACTGATTGCAGTTCTCACTGTGATTTCAGAACAGTGCTATAATAAGGTATGTGAGATAGGCATAGCCCTTTCAGATTTTAAGGGCAGGGACCATGCTGTTATGCTGTGGACAATGTTCTGTGAGTGTAAAGGTTGGTATCTCTCTCATATTTCCAGGTGTGTTGTAGATTAAAATTCCTCCATTCATTTCTCCAGTTTCCTGTACTAACTGTGTATGTACACTGACACCTACAACTACTACTACTGTTAATGTGTGTGTGTGTGCTTTCCTTTCACTTTTGCTTGCACTTTGTTGCTAAGGCTTCAATATTTGCCCTTTACAGTCACTACTTGTATGCCTGCTAGGTGTCCTGACTGTAGTGTGCTGCTGTAGCTTTCCTATTTTCCATGTACATTCACACCTTGGAATGCTTGCTATATCTGCTAGGGTGTTACAGCATGCAGTGTGGTCTGGCCATGGTGTGGGCCTTGACATCTATTAGGGTATTTGAGTATGCTGCTGAGCAGGCCCCAGAGACTTTCAGGTTCATCTGTTATCTGCCTCATGGAATGGTACATATCAGTGGGCTACACCCATTAAAATGTCTGGTATGCTGCAGTTGTGACTGTGGGTTAGCATGAACATATGTATTACTACACTTTTTCTGCCATGCAAGTGGTGAATACTTTCAGG
This sequence comes from Protopterus annectens, assembly GCF_019279795.1. Classification (NCBI taxonomy): domain Eukaryota; kingdom Metazoa; phylum Chordata; order Ceratodontiformes; family Protopteridae; genus Protopterus; species Protopterus annectens. The sequence continues at coordinate 519,242,968 of NC_056731.1, forward strand.
ACTCCATAGTTACCATTGCATGTGTTACACCTTTCTGCCTACTGTTTGTACATTTCACATGGAGTCTGTGGGGCATCCCTGTAAGTCATTCACTGTTGCTATGTCTAGGCTCTTAACTATTCAAATATGGTGGTGTCAGACCCGTCATGTGTACAGATATTTGCAGGTTGTCCACATTTCTGCCTCATATTTTGGTCAATATCTCATGCACACCTTTTTCTGGGAAATCACTCTGGGTTCAAGTCAGAATATGGTGACAAACATTCAAGTTTCAGACTTCATACCCTTCCAAACATCCCACAAAATGCAGACCCTGTTACTCTCTGAACTGTCTGCATTTGTTGTAACATTATTTGTAATGTGTCCCCGGTTTTGGGCCTTTGCTCCACATATTTTATTACTTGGTCCAGATGTGTTCCTATAAGAGGTTGTGGGGTATGGGCAGTGATTATCCTGCTGTGAGTATGTGTGTGGCTTGCAAGGTGCTATAGTGACATTATTACCTACTAGCTACGAACTAGCATGGCTGTTTCTGTTCACACACTACTATTATTGAAATCCACTAGTTTTGATAGTAATTCTAAATGGCATGCTTTTTGTACTACACATCTATATTCCCTTTACATTCATTCCTACTATTACATGATATATTTATTTTGGCACAATGTTCTTGTATAAGATTCATGGCTTAATGGTAAGTCATGCAGACTACTGTTTCCAAGGTCCTGGGTTCGGGACTGCCAGTGGGATTTTATTTTGCTTCTGAACTGACTACAAGACCTGTCAATCAAAGTGACTAAGGCACTTTTAAGCAGTTGTAACCAGGTTAGAGCTGGTTTGCGCGTAGCTCACACTTGCGTACTGGCGTTTAGCTCCGCGCACACAAGTGCACACCCGCTTACAACCGCTTAAATGTGCTTACTCTTGCGCACACCCGCGCTATTTTCTTTGAAAGAAAAGAGAATGGGGAGACAGGAAAGTGGTGAAAAAGGGGTCACAAAGAGGGTAAGACAGTAGGGAAACAAGCTTGGGATGTGCAGGAGGGATGTAGGTAAGGCCCATAGCTGCCCATTTCTTCATCAGCAACAGCTGTGCATATGTATGTAATTTGGTGTGACATTTGAAACCTTCCACCCCTGAGAGAGGTGTCAGGACAACAATAATACTTGTTGTACAGCCAATTGTAATTGATAGGTTCCATGTCCAGCAGACATGTGTGCGGAATGGGCAGCTATGTATGGGCGTAATTTTTGTGGGTACAGAGTGCCCTTTTTTTTTTTTTTTTTTCAGGTGAGAGTGGTATGTCAGGTGAAGGAAGTCGGTGCAGCTGGGGAGGTAGGTTGGGTAGGTAAACAGACAAGACAAGACGCATACAGGGGCGGTGTATGACACGTGTGGGGGGGTTACACAATTGACGGGGATGGAGGTTTGGATATCCAGAGCCCATGCGCCCACAGATGGCAACAGTGGAACTGATATCCCCATCCATAGGCAGTTGCCACTGTTCCTTCACTGCCCAGGATGGGGCTGTGCTGGGGGCTGTGTAGGCGGGGTAACAGGCATGCCCGTTAGTTGCGCCACCCATGCCTTGAGCTGGCATAGGGGCTCGAGAACAGAGTCCCAAATCTCCCTATGCACCACAGTCTGGAAGCTACGGAGGGTGAGTGGTGGTTCTCCGCCGGCCACACTTGCAAAGGGGGGGGCGAGCCCCATCCCCTGCAGTGCTTCCACCCACAGGTGGCACAGGGCCACCGGAGGAGGGTCTGGACTCGGCACTAGTGCCAGGTGCACTCGCCAGCTGAGGTGGGAGAGGTGGGTCCGCTGGAACCCGCCTTCCTGTCGCCCCTATGTTTTGCATTATATCATGACAGTTTGGGTTAGTGACATATAATACCATTCACAATTAGTTGTAACAGCATGCATTAGTATTCCCATTAACCAAACACCCAGATATTCACACCATCGAACAGCGTGCATAACACATGCATAATTTGAACAGAAATACACAGTCCAACAACATGCAGGGTTAATTGATGGCAACAGGCCATCAGGTGTGGATGTATGAACAGGGCAGATGCATCAACGGACATGCAAATATATATGACCCAACAGGACAAATGTCCAGGGGTATTAATTGTGATTGCACATACCATTTTCACGTGGAATGGGGTATATGTGGTTATAGGGTGGGGTAAAGAAAGTAATATTAACACCTTCGAATAACAATACATATGCTGTACATTTCTAATAGCTACATTTATATACACACTACTGTTCTGACTACAGTTTCCTATATGATAACTATTTCAACTTGGTGATAGGACAGTTACTGCAACATCAATATACATTTTATGGTTCTTCATACACATTCATATCTAGCTTTGTTCAGCTACATCATCCTGCTACATTTGCTTTATATAGCTGTAGACAAGTGTGGATGTTTGGTATATCAGACAATCATCCTATCTGCATATTGCAGACTGAGAGCAACATATCCAGATTTTGGGATACACATTCCAGATGCAGCAACACTTTGAACAGATTTAGCTGTTTGGTTTTGAATCTCACATGCATTTCATTCTGTCTTGACTGCAGTATACTTTATTCAGGGTTATTACTACTGTATTGCTGGATTCATGACACTTTCTCACACTCTCTCACTTGCTTTCATTTTACTATTCAGGATGGTACTTACTTCTAGGCTTTATTGACATGTTTTACCTGTAGTTATTACAATCCTTTCCAGCAGTCTCACTTCTGTCATGTTTCAGTATTTCCACAGGGATATATTTCACACATGTGATTTCATCATCTTCTGCAGCTATACTTTTCAGCCTGCTGCAGGTTGTGCACTATTTTCTTACAGGTAGGGCATTTTTATTTCAGAATATATGTCAGACAGTTTCATTTTTCAGTATAACTTACAGGCTGAAACACACTTTTGTAATCAAGCAATACTTGCATACACTTTCACACTGTTACTTGCAGATTTTATTCCTTACTGACTACACTGCACTCTTTTGCTGACTGTCATACTTTTATATTTCTTTACAGTTACTGGTAGTGGATTACTGACCTGCCTGGTGGCGCAACTGCACCAGCCTATCGCCATAGGCTCTGCGGTTTGCAGAACGGACATCTGCAGCTGTAATATAAATAAAGTAATATTGGAATACACATCTCCATAATATCAGCTAGTTTAATTTCTTACATACATAATTAAATGTTACTTACTCAGTAGTGGGGTGTTTGCCGGGCCTCCTGGATCCAAAGGTTCAGTTGGTCCTGCTTGCGTCTCTTCAGGTCCGCATGGTGGTGACGGACCTGCTCACCAGTCATTGGAATCCCTGTGGCACTGGTGAGATCATGAGCCAACCGGTCCCACGCCTCGGCCCTGTATGCTACCCAGAGGACCTGGCCCTGCATGAGTTGGGCCTCATGATTATGGACTAGGAGCCAGACCATGTACCTGGACTTCTCAACACCCCACCTCTGTGCTCGAAAGCAACTACCCTCTTCTACTCCTGTCATTCCGCCTGCAGGTCAGTTCTACAATCGTTTATGCTGTGTATTCCCACCTATGGGGCTTATATAGTCCATTTTTCCCGCACATATCTGTGATTGGCCATTTTGGAATTGTATCAACTTCAGTAAACCTGCATTGTCATGCTCCAGTTTGTATTCATTCCTATATATTAGCTATTATTGCATTTCTAGGTACTGCTGTCATGGCTTAGTGGTTCTGTACCTTGACTATAGTGTATAGTATCCTGGGTTCGAACCTGGCCATTGCTTTTTATTTTTCATGACTGTCTAGACATGCTGATGGGTGTGTCTGTGTAAAGGCAGTTTTGATACGGCTTGCTCAACGTTGCCCGTCGGTTAGCTTGTTTGCGCAGTGCGCAGCTCCACGCAAATGGGATACACTGCTTTAAGCCTCATTTGGCTATCGGCACGCATATTACGCTAAGCTCAGTTAGGGGCACATAGATTTAACGTGTTAGACTACTGCTAAGCTACGGGCACTCATTTTGCACCAGTTAAACCACTGCTCATCTACGGGCAGATGCACTCACTCTGTTAAACTGTAGCTCAGCTATGAGCACATCTGGCATTTTTTATTCTTTTGTTACCTCACATTTCTTCAATATAAATGGGCTATTTCATTACATTTTATATAAATTGTGGTTTTATGTGTACATATTTGTCAGGGACTTGTTTCCTGCTTATTTTGCAAAAAAAAAAAATGGTGTTGTGGGGGCTCGAACCATGAATGCCTGCTCTTCAGCCAACATCTGTACTGCTACGCTATTGCTTCCTGGCTTATTTTGCATATTTAGTTCTTATATGCTTTCCCACTGACTGCTAACTGTAGCTGCGCTACGGGCACGCCCGCGCAAACGAGCGCACTCACGGTTAAATATATTTACAATTAAAACAAATATATAAAACGTGTTTATTTATATGTTTTCTGTTCATAGTCTGTGGGGGCATGTGTTTTGTTCTGTTTATTCACATTTCCGTTGACTCTGTTGTGGGTGTTTACTTTGGGCACTTTTACACTTCTGGGGGCATGTCCGCTTGCAGGGCTTGGCCTATGGACACACCCCCTACTGACTTACACGGACCGTGTTAGACTTAGGTGTGATTCAGCATGCTCTCATGAATATGCAAAGCATGCTGACATCACTCTGTTTAACTGCAGCCTCCCGTGTAAGAGTTATAACTCTTACACGGAGGCTTCGTGAATCCTTGCCACTAGCTAGTCAACTATCACCTAACAACTTCACTCTTCCTTCCGATGAATCATCCTCACCCCCTACTTTTCATTTTCAACCCGTCCCAACATCATATATTCTACCCCTTCTACAGAAACTGAAACCATGTTCACCCTCAGCTGACCAACTACCTGCTGAATTCCTACAACAATCCGCCAAAACTATTGCCTATCCCATTTCTATCCCAATCAATAGAACTATTACTGAAAGTTATATCCCCAGTTTATGGAAAATTTCCCATATTATCCCCCTCCACAAAGGAGGACAATCCATTGAACTCTCCAATTACCGCCCCATTGCCCTCCTCTCACCTCTGGCAAAGATCATGGAAAAATGCATTCACAGACAATTACTCAACCATCTAACACAAAATAACTTACTAGCCAACTGTCAACATGGTTTCAGACCATCGCATAGCACTACTACTGCCCTCCTTTCCTTCACAGATTGTATCAACAAAAAACACAATCTAAACAAACTCTCTTCAGCACTATTTATTGACCTGTCTAAAGCTTTTGACATGGTAAATCACCAAATTCTCATCAAAATACTGAATAACAATAACATTTCCAGATTTGCAACTGGCAACTCATTCAGAACCCATCACTGCATTAATTTAAAGCAGCTGGGATGGCTTGAACTACAAAATCTGATTAAATTCCATCAACTAACTATAGCCCACAATACTCTTCACAAACCTTCCAAAACTCCTATTCTTTCCACACTAATTGCTCCCTATAAAAACCTGGAATCCTTAAGGTCTTCTCAGAAACTTCTAGTACATACCACTAAGCCAAACAACAAGGCTGGTGACTCCCTTTTTTCTAATATTGTTGGAAAAGCCTGGAATCTCCTCCCAAATGAACTCTCCACACTTCCCTCACTATCCTGATTCAAAAAAAAACTGAAAGTGTTCCTCAAAACTCACTTGTTATGCCCCTGCTCAAAACCTGACTAGTCTATACGTCTCTAAATACTTTGCTCTTACTACCCTGTCTACTCATTAACAGCAACTCTGTCCTATTTAATCTATTACACTATCTATCTATAGAATACCTTGATTGTATTAGCATCCTATGTTATGCCTGTATTCTGCACTGTAAATTTTACTGTAATAGCCTCTAATAGCTACTGTTAATAGGACTTATTTGCCTCATGTTTCCTAGTTGTTATTGTGTTAATTCCATTGTCCTATCTTGGAGCTTATCTCCCCGGGCCTCTACTGAAAATGGACATGTATCCAGTTAGACTAGCCCGGTCAACAAATGTAAAATAAATAAATAAAATAAAAATAAAAATAAATATGAGAAAAGCATACAGCTAGAAGAAATGAACAGATCAGCACAACAATCTATTTATTATTTTGTTCTACAGTATTTACTGACTTATCAGTAAGGTTGCTGTGCTAAGCAGTCAATATCATTTTTCCTACCTAATGTCCTGGACAAGAAATCCTGCATCCAGCTACCCACAAAAAAACATCTATAATGAAGAGCTGGGTGCATCTTCTATTGGTCAAGGAAGAGTGCCCTCTAAAGTTGTGCATGCTCTTGGTGATTAGTTGAACATGGGATATTCTGAATTTGGTTAATAGCAAATACCAGTACTGACGATGCAATCTTTCCTCTTAGTGAATGAATATAGAAAATGACATTTGAGAAAGGCAAAATATATACTTTATAAGGAAGGACAGAATGGGCCATATAGCTAGGGCTGCCACCTTTTTAGATGCTCAAAGACAGACATTTGTTACAGAAATGTGAGATGCTGGGGGTCAAAACATATCTTTAACAAGTACACAAGACTTATTTTTCACCTTATTACTAATGCATACTGTTAGATAATATTTTTAATTAATTTTAACATGTTTCAATTATAATTTCATAGTTTTCTGCAATATTAAACAAAAACTGAAAATATTTTTTGCTCTTAAAAAATCTAAACATTTGCCACTTTTTATGTTTTTGTGAAGAACATAACTGTCTAAATCAGTACTGTCCTGCAAAAAGTAATACATTCTCCTGGCTAAATATGAATCCCTGTGTAACTTACTGGATAGCAAATTGGTTCAAAAACAGAACCAAGGGAATTAGGGTAGATGGATCCACTTCCTCCAGAATAACCTACTACTAGTAATGTACCCCAGGGTTCAGTCCTTGTGCCAATAGTGTTGTCAAAGCAAATGTTAGGGCTTTATGTCTGACTGAGTTTGCAGATGACTGTAAACTTGGTGCCATCATAAACTCCACAAAGGATACTAAAACCTGCAAAAGCGCCTTTCCCATACAAATAGCTGGTGTCCAAACCATGGACTAAAACTAAATGCCAAAAAATGAATAATTATTCCCTTGTAAATATCTTATTGACAACACAGCCTGAAAGTTAATCCTGTAGTCATGAAACTGGGAACCTATGTTGACAACAAAATGTCCTTTGATCACCATGAATCTACTATTGTAAGGAAGTCCTTTTTTTATTCCCTATATCTAGGGGTATGACATCCAGGTTAGGGATGTAATCATTTCACAGTATTTGGTTCTCTTCAGGCAATCATTTTTTTAAACGCTTTTATTGAATTATCATTTGTGACATAGGCAAATTTACATTTATACAAAAGTAATCAAACTGCATTAACAAATTAACATTAACAGACATTATATTTCATATATATTGCTATATATCATACAACTTAAGCAACTTACATAAGTTATTCAGTTCCTGCCCCTTTTTTAAACAAGAAACATCTTTATTAAATCATCACTTATGATATAAGCAGTCATACATTTATATAAATGAAAACAAACCACACCAACATAATCCTAGTTGCAAGCACTTTACATCACAAACCGTACTGACACACTCCCAGTTGCAAATATTATATACATCATCACTTATAATCTGCCCGATCATTTTCAGTCACCTGACTCAGAGACATTCCAGTTGCCTATCCTTTTTGCCCTGGTTGCCCTCCTGTTACATCAGTAACTTCCTGCAGTTTTCTCAGTCTGTCTACCCATCCTTGTACATTCCATGCTGCAACCAAATAATTTGGTTTATGCTTTGAAACTTCCCATTAGCTACTTTTCTATTGTTATGAAAACAATTGGAAATTTAATATACCTTTCCAAATGTACATCTTTTCTTCCTGCGTCATGCACCCCTTTGATCACAGCCCTTGCCTGCTCCCCCTTCTAAGATTTTCCCTGCAGAATTACTTATTTAAGTAAAAAGAGAAAACCAACGGAACAAAACAAAGTCCAATGGTACATAAATGAAATGTAATAAATGGTAAGCGCTTTATATAATGTTACAGAATGCAGATGTATGATAAGAGCACGACACCAAGGTTTGCTATAGTCCCAAGGCTGTGCAGTTGAATACAGATTACAGAATCAGAATAATGTATCTGTATTCAGATTACAAGTTTCTTGGGTAGCACTGTGATCACTTGTGTGAGTTGTGCAATTAAGACGTATGTCACTGTTACAGATATGTCCTATACAACATAGCATGAGGGATTCACTACTCTGTGTAATACACAAGTAATGCTGATACTGTAATGCAGTGTGTCAGATGAGAAGCTTTCCTGCACTCCTGACTGTGTTGCCCTCAGGATAAGATGTTAAACTGAGGTTCCATCTGCTTGAGTTGGTGGTAGCTCAAATGGATGTAAAAGATCCCATGGGATCTACTGAAAACAATAGCGAATGTTTCCTGATGTCCTGGATAAAATTCCCCTAGTAGCATAAATACCACCTCAGGTCTTTCCTGAGAAGAGGCCATTAGCCTAGTGGGACTAACCTGGTTAACAATGGATAAATAAATAAATAAATAAATACATAGGTTACCACTAGTGGTAATGTTTCGGAATCCTAGCCATGGTATTGATACGCTCAGCTGTATTTAGCAGTGGATGGTTATTTCCCGCTGGTGTATGGTCTGAATAACCAATAACTATTTTTTTATAAATACCACTCATTCTAACTGCACAGTCATAATTACCTGCATAGCATCATTTAGCAAAGAATGTATGTTTTCACTGCTTCTTGGACAACAATCACAAATGAAGGTGTGTTATTTGGAATTGTCAATGTGATCACAACTAATATTTGTTTTGCTGTGTCATTTTTTTTTCTAAAGAACAGATTCTGTATTCACTGTCAGGACCATGTCACTTGAAGAAGTCTTCATGCCCCTGACTACTGTTAGTTTGAATAATAGCTTGTAAATTATTTTTCCAAAATTTCGAATCCATGATTGAACAGTGCCCAGTGTGAATGGAGTACCATTTGACATTGTTTAACAGGGCAGTCAGTGTTATCAGATTTCTTTGAATAGTCTAGCCTTTATTATTTACTAACTGGTGGTATATGACTTACACCATTGTGTGCTATTAATTCCACTTGCAGTGCACGATGTAGAAGTGATATCCACTTGCATATATGTCCTTATTAGATGTGCATTATCTGTAGTAATTTTAACTTTGTTTTCTTTGCTCACCCTGTTCTGCACTTTCTTCAGCACTGATTTCTGTCTATAACCTGTAGGTGTGTCTACTCAACAGCTGACTGTGCATTTGCATCCTCTACATGATATGTATATGCAACAACATGACACTATTTTTCTGCAGCTGTTGGTGTTGGCTGGTTTTGATTTTGTCCCGGTCCCCTTCAATACCAATATCACACTGAATGACATTTGACGACCTTTATTAAACTTCATAAACATGATTGTTAGTCAATATTCGTAAATTTCAACCAGAACATGGTATAGGTTAAAATAACATCTGCTTAACATTAACATAGGACAGCATCCCAGCTCATCCTGATCAGTAAGAAGCATCCATATCTCCACTTGCTTACTTATGAAGCAGCGTACCACTCACTTCAATTACCATTTATTGAATTACCTTCAACCAAATAAGCAGCTTACCTTGCTTGCTTATTTACTTATCAAGTAGCACAACCGTTCACTTGCCTTTCCAAAATTATTGAATTTAACAATCACCACCAGAGGGGGAACAGAACAGGGCAAGCCTACCCCACTTCTCCACCCACCAGCCTGACCAGACTGTTCCCCCTCTTTTCAAAAAACTTCCAGCAATATAACCACAATTAAAGCATTAGGCCAAACATCATTCTGTGTACCCCATCTTGTCTAACCAAGCTGGATCTGAGTCATCCCCTCCTAAAACCCTATCACATAACTAGCGAAATAGCCAGTTACCTCAACCGCTGAAAACATCTGATACCTCACCTATGCTAAGGTAGCAACCATAAACTCATGACCTGCCATATCCATGATCAGTTACCCAACTAGACAACCATACACTTAGCACACATCAATTGAAAACATGCCAAGGCCATTGCATCACCTCCTGTCAAATAACGGCCCCATTTTACTGTCCAATGAATATAATAACCACATGGAATCATTAACTTTCAATTAATAGCAATATTGCCAACACACCAATGACCAAATATAAATAAAACACTTAAACCGCCATCATGGCTTTTAGGAGTACAGTCCCAACTGCACCACCAACAGTAAACCAAGCTAGGCATAACTAACCAAACACAATGTTCCCCCAAAATTTGAAAATGCCCCTTGCCACCAAGTCAGACAAGGTCAGTGACATGCCAACACCACCCAGAATATATTAAAGTAACCCAACCTTGTCTCCCCTAAAACTTTAATAAATCTAAGTTAAATCCTCCTACACCAAACACCCCCTAGCTCACCAGCCCAAACCAAATTACTCAATGCAACCCACTAATCCCCAACCCCTGCTGGCTGCAACACTACCCGACCCATTCCAAGGAAGACCCCAGCTACCAACAATACAGTGTGAAACTCAATTCTGATGCTCCCCGAAACAGATCAAGCAAAACAAGACATTACCTTGTGACTACAGGGAAGGAAAAGACAAAACAAACAAACAACTCCATATTCAGCTGTACTGCTGTAAAACCATGACCTCCTTTCATACCCCTCTTTCAGCTGACACATTCCTCAGCCTTCACTCTCATCTGTTGCGTTCACATTCCTTCAGAACATCAAGTACTGCCCACTCTGCACGTCCCCATCTGCAACCTCAGTGTGATCTGTAAAAGAAAAAAACTGTAAATACTCCACACCCGCATGATCCAATTTCTTACTGACATTATGCACCTCAAGGGCATATCTCTTTCATCAACTGCATAAATTGCAGTCACTACCGAAGGCACCAAATGTAAAACACCAATGAAACATAAGCTGTCTTAACAAAGTTCCCATAAGATTTCGACCCACCTCACATAGTAACAATACAACTGATACCCCTGCGGAACAAAAAAAAAAAAAATTGCATAAAAAGACCTATTCTACAAATGAAATATCACTCTTTAACCAACCTATGACTTCTCAACCAAATTGTTAAAAACTAAGCCAAAGAAAATTAAAAAAGTCCATAGTCGTGGTAATACAGCAGATTAACAAAACCCATGGGGCAAATTCCCCCCACAACTCCACATATGTCCCTTTTGGGCAAGGACAACATCCACCCATGTCCCTCTTAAATGAGAGGGACATGCGCTGCACTCTAGATTGAGGAATCTTAATACCTCAGCCTGGCTAGTTTTTTCAACCTTATATAGCCCTTAGCCAAGCAACCACCCCCCAATCCTAAAATTTGTGCCCCTCCTCCCCACTAGTAAAACTCAAAACTCCCCCTATACCATATCAAACCCTGATATACTGGGTCTATATTAGAACATCGAAGTTTCACAACTTCGAATGTTCTAATATCGACCCCTATTCAGCAAACGCTGAAAATAGCAAAGCTGCGGAACACTGAATTTCTTCCTCGGGAAGGAATTTGGTTGGCTGTTCCTGTGGCTTTGCTATGTTCAGCACTGTGGAAGAAAGTTATGGGTCAGGATGAGGTAAGCGTGCGATTGTGTGGATGTGAGGGTTAGGGCAGGGTAGGTGAGTTAGGTTTAGGGCGTGGGTATGGTGAGTGTGCGATAGTGACGGACCTTAGGGTTAGGGTTTGGGTTAAGGTAAGTGGATAGCTAGTGGTGTGTGTACAGTTTAGTGTATGGTTAGATGAAGAATTTTAGGTGTATGTGTGTGGATTGCTGTTTGTTTGGTGTGTTTGTGTTGTGTGTATGTGTGTCGGAACAGCAAATGTTTTCCCTTGGAAAAAATTCGCTGTTCTGCATGTTCGATGTTGTCAGCGTTCGCTGAATAGGGGTCGATATTAGAACATTCGACGTTTTAAAAAGTCGATGTTCTAACATAGATCCATATACTTGCCCCCAACATAAAATATGCACCAGTTATCCCTCTGAATGTCACTGTAAAAAAAAAAGTCTAAATAAAGTTGTAAGTCAAAATAGGACAATGGGACATTTCCAAACTTGATTAGTCATTAATTGCACCAAAAACCTGTAATTTTATGAGAAAAGGAGTGTAAGATGTACATTGCCAAAAAAGAGTACAAAGAAATTCTTCTGCCATCTCATTAAGGGACAACAAGTTAGCTCATTAATATGATATAATAATGCCCTTGTTGAACAGATGCACATATGAGATCATCCAAACAGCTGAACATTATACAGATGTTATTAACCACAGTACATCTGTGGGATTAATACTCATGTTCCAGGAATACCTTGCTTTTATGACAATGGTGTATGAAAGGATAAAAAGGACATGTCGTTATGGTTCCCCTGTCTTCTTCTTCTTCTTCCGGCTGCTCCCATTAGGGGTCATCACAGCAGATCAACTGTTTCCATTTCTTACTGTCTTCTGCATCTAGCTCTGTCACACCAACCACCTGTATGCCCTCTCTCACCACATCCATAAACATTGTCTTAGGCCTTCCTCTTTTCCTGTTACCTGGCAGCTTTATCCTTAGCATCTTTTTCCCAATATACTCTACATCCCTCCTCAGCACATGTCCAAACCAATGTAATCATGCCTCTCTAGCTTTGTCTCCAAACCTTCCAACCTGGGCTGACTTTCTAATATACTTATTCCTAATCCTGTCCATCCTCGTCACACCCAGTGCAAATCTTAACATCTTCAACTCTGCCACGTCAAGCTCTGACTCCTGCCTTTTTGTCAATGCCACTGTCTCCAACCCATATAACATAGCTGGTCTCACTACCCTCTTGTAGACCTTCCCTTTCACTCTTACTGGTACTCTTCTGTCACAAATCACTCCTGATACTCTCCTCCACCCACTCCATCCTGCCTGTACTCTCTTCTTCACCTCTCTTCCACACTCATCATTACTCTGAACTGTTGATCCCAAGTATTTAAACTCATCCACCTTTGTCACCTCTACTCCCTGCATCCCCACCATTCCTCTATCCTCCCTCTCATTCACACACACATATATTCTGTCTTAGTCCTGCTGACCTTCATTCCTCTTCTCTTTAGAGCATATCTCCACCTCTCCAGGGTCTCCTCCACCTGTTCCCTACTCTCACTACAGATTATAATGTCATCTGCAAACATCATAGTCCACGTGGACTCCTGTCTAATCTGTCAACCTGCCATCACCATTGCAAATAAGAAAGGGCTCAGAGCTGATCCTTGATGCAATCCCACCTCCACCTTAAACGCATCCGTCATTCCCGCCACAGACCTCACCGCTGTCACACTACCCTCGTACATATCCTGTACCAATCTTACATACTTCACTGACACTCCTGACTTCCTCATATAATACCACAACTCCTCTTTAAGCACCCTGACATATGCTTTCTTTAAATCCACAAAGACACAGTGCAACTCCTTCTGACCTTCTCTGTACTTCTCCATCAACACTTTCAGAGAAAACATCGCATCTGTAGTGCTCTTTCCTGGCATGAAACCATACTACTGATCACTAACCATCACCTCCCTTCTTAACATAGCTTCCACTACTCTTTCCCATAACTTCATGCTGTGACTGGTCAATTTAATCCCTCTGTAGTTACTACAGCTCTGCGCATCACCCTTATTCTTAAAAATCAGTACCAAAATACTTTTTCTCCATTCCTCAGGCATCCTCTCACTTTCTAAGATTTCATTAAACAATCTAGTTAAAAACTCCACTGCCATTTCCCCTAAACACCTCCATGCTTCCACAGGTATGTAATCTGGACCAACAGCCTTTCCATTCTTCATCCTCTTCATAGCTGTCCTTACTTCCTCCTTGCTAATCCACTGCACTTCATGATTCACTATCTGCACATCATCCAACCTTCTCTCCCTCTCATTCTCTTCATTCATCAGCCACTCAAAGTACTCTTTCCATCTGCTCAACACACTCTCCTCACTTGTGAGTACGTTTCCCTCATTATCCTTTATCACCCTTACCTGCTGCACATCTTTACTAGCTCGGTCCCTCTGTCTAGCCAACTGGTACAGGTCTTTTTCTCCCTCCTTAGTGTCCAACCTTTTATACAACTCTTCATATGCCTTATCCTTAGCCTTCACCACCTCTCTCTTTGCCATGCACCTCATCTCCTTATACTCTTTTCTACTTTCTTCATCTCTCTGACAATCCCACTTCTTCTTCGCCAACTTCTTTCTCTATATACTCTCCTGTACTTCTTCATTCCACCACCAGGTCTCCTTGTCCTCCTTCCTCTTTCCAGATGTCACACCAAGCACCTTTCTAGCCATCTCTCTTACTAGCTCTGCTGTAGTTACCCAGCTATTCGGTAACTTTTTACTGCCACCCAGTGCCTGTCTTAACTCTTCCCTGAACATTACCTCACAATTACCCTTTTTCAATTTCCATGATTTGATCTTTGGTGCGGCCCTCCCACTCATCCTCCTCTTCTTGATCACCAATGTCATCCTACAAACCACCATCCTATGCTGCCTAACTACACTTTCCCCTGCCACCACTTTACAGTCTCCAATCTCCTTCAGACTGGCCCTTCTACATATGATATAATCCACCTGTGTGCATCTTCCTCCACTCTTGTATGTCACCCTATGCTCCTCACTCTTGTTAAAATACATATTCATCACAGCCATGTCCATCCTTTTCACAAAATCCACTATCATCTGACCTTCTGCATTCCTTTGCTTAACACCATACCTACCCATCACTTCCTCATCCCCTCTGTTCCATTCACAAACATGCCCATTGAAATCTTCTCCAATCACCAGTCTCTCACCCTTGGGTACAGTCATCACCACTTCATCCAACTCTCTCCAAAAATTTTCTTTCTCATCCTTCGCACACCCAACTTGTGGAGCATATGCACTAACAACATTCATCATTACACCATCAATTTCCAGCTTCATAAACACCACTCTATCCAACACTCTTTTCACCTCCAAAACACTCTTAGCATACTGTTCCTTCAGGATAATGCCTACGCCATTTCTCCTCCCATCCACACCATTATAAAACAATTTGAAACCACCTCCGATACACCTAGCCTTGCTCCCCTTCCATTGGGTCTCTTGCACACACAATATACCAACCTTCCTTCGGTCAGTCATATCAGCTAGCGCTCACTCCCTATACCAGTCATACTGCCAACATTCATAGTTCTGACCCTCACTATCACAGTCCTAGCCTTTACCTGCCTTCGGGCATGCCTTCCCCCTCTTCTCCTCCTTCGGCCAACAGTAGCCCAATTTCCGCCAGCACCCTGTTGGCTAACAGTACTGGTGGTGGTCGTTGTTAACCCGGGCCTCGACCGATCCGGTATGTATATCTGTACTGTTGTCTGCATGTATGATTTGGCAAAATTTTACACTGGATGCCCTTCCTGATGCAACCCTCCCCATTTATCCGGGCTTGGGACCGGCACAAAGAAATGCACTGGCTTGCGCATCCCCAATGCTTCCCCTGTAATAAGTCGAATATCAATAGCATGAGGCTCGAATACAAAGCTGGAGTTCATCAAACTGCAGCTCAGCTGTAATGCTGCTACTTAGAAGGCTTTCAGAGCATTCTCACACAACATGTTCTCAAGATGCTGATGTTAGTTCCTACTGATTTCACCTTCCATATATATGCTGATAACTCAGAGACTACCCTTAATTTAAAGAAGATCAAAATGTAATTTAGTGCTCGTTTTCATCTTCTCTCAGTAATAGCAGTCCCGGGGATAAAGCAGATGACAAAACACTACAGTACAAATCTATCACACACAAAAAGCAGCAGTCATGCCCTCTCACTGTGTGCCAGGACAAATCAACGTTAGAAATGTAAAAGCTGATAGTTAATTGGTGTTACATTAGCATGACACTTCCAGAGGGGAAAGTCCCAAAGTCAAACGTCTATCATTTCTAACTTCAAGCTTTGATGAGTGGCCAGTAATTTCCAGATAACCCCAATTTTATTAAACAGAGCAACATGTACAGTGAAGACCTGAACATTCTGTGCATCCCTCTCAACCTTCTAGAGCAAGAAAGCTGGGCAATGGCCAAAACAGGAAAAATCCTAATCCTAACCACGGCACATACAGACATAATTCTTCAGGACCAGGTTCTGCATTTGCACGAATCCTTGAATGGGAAGTCTGAACTAGAAGGTATGCCACTACCCTCCAACCCCAATCATAAACAGCTTGCCACTAATTTGCCAGAAAACCCCTCATGCGACAACCCTAATATATGATGCAAAATTCTGGACGGTCCATAATCTTTACCTTTGCGAGTTATGATCGAATGAAAACTGCATGTACTCCTAATGCCCTCCCACAGTTAGAAAACAACAATAATTTGTTTGAGAGGAGAAACCAAACCAGTATTTATAGAAAATGCATCTGTCATTTGGTCATTATATTTATTGTTTTAATATGTACTCTAATTTCTCAATATTTGCCGCATACTCATACCCTCCAACCCAGTGAGTTGCTTTCAGTTCAGCAGAAATTGCCTATTAGGCACTAATTATATAAATTTAAAAAAACCCTTTAATAATCATGTTTTATTTCACAAAGGATGTTTAATGTTTTGTGATAGCAGAAGTGGCCATCAGGCTGTATGTAGCTACCAGTTTTCCCTAAGTAGCTGTTGACATCACCAATCAGAGTATTAACCAAAACTAGTATAAAAGGTAACTGCCAAATAAATATGTATTCCACTAAGCTATATACTGCTGCAGATATTTATTTCATCAGATTGTCAATAAGATCCTTGTAAGAAAACAAGCAGCTATTACAAATTATAATTCTACAGGCAAATTGTATCGTAGTACTGTCTGCAAATCATGTTTCTAAAATTATTTCTAAATCAGCAACTGCACATGCACAGCAACGAATGCCTATTCTCAAGCCCACAAACAGCATCCATACTGCTGTACCTATAAAATTGCTCATTCCTCTGCCTGACAGGCAGTCTTCTCAGATGGCGCCCAACTCGCGAAAGCACACAGTCTCCACCCTACCCTGTCAAAACTAGCACAACGGCAAAATCCATTACCTCTACACACCATCACCAAGTGACAGCAACTGAAACAAGTCAATTAGACATAAAATAAGAGATAAATGACTTACTTGCTGTCTTGTTCACACAAGCCAATCATTATAACTATGAAGCCCATGCTTCAAACCACAAGTGGACATTTACTTACAAACGCTTCACCAAGGATCAACCTGCATGCCAGCATGCACTGTCATAATGTAAAATTAATAAAATAACCAGCTTTGCACTGGCATGTCCTGCCTGCTTGATGTGAAGTCTGAAACGCCATCCATCCTCAAGCTCCCTTTCCACTTTACCTACTGTTAGTTAGATCACAAACACTTTTTTTTTATGAGGAACCGACCAAACACATGATATTCCAGAAACTCCTCAAAGTGGAGCCACAAGGCCCTGTGCTGACATCACTAAGTAAATGTACCAAAGCAACGTAACTCTAAAAGTTGCAGAAAAGCCCCTGCAGATGACCCCAGAGCTAGAAAACAGAACAAAGCAATAGCTAAGGGCAGAACCCACACACAAAACAGGTACCATGCAAGTATCCTTCCTACAATTGTAACAGCTGTTAGAGGAACAGCTTTAACATTAGCATGATGCGGGTACTCTTTTAAATGTAATGAGTTGTTGCTACCTCAAAACTGCAATACCATGTAGCAGATTGAAGTTATGCAGAACTGACTTAACGTTAGCATGACGAGGGATGTAACGGGTTGAAATTATGAGGCAAACAGTGGGCCTGGACTTAACATTAGGTCGATGAGGAGCCTTCAATGTGTAAAAAAAAAAATGAAACACACATCATTGAGAAGCCTGCTCATCACAACCACAGAGGGGCTCCACATAACTCAGACCACCCAATAGCATGCACACAATCAGAAATAACACCACACCACAACACAACCCCAGACAAACAATCTGAAGAAAAAATTCTCATTTGTTATTATGCACTACCCACCTCCTCCATAGCAAACCTGACGAAGGCCTACCTGACTACCTCAAAACCTACAGGATGTCTCGGACAGAGAACTTGCAGATAGCAAGTTCACGCCAAAATGTGACTCATGCTCCAGTTGCACTTGCCTAAAAGTCTTTAAGCCCCTCCATACACTTACCTCATTTCCTCCCAATCATCCCTCACTCCTATTTAACCCTATCCTCCCCTTATCCTCCTAATTCCTACTACTCTATTTATCTACCCCAATTGAAGATATCCCTGGACTAGTTGGTTTGTTCCAAACCTCATTTACTCCATCATCATGTGCAATATATCTTTAGAGCATGTAAGTCCTTTATATGCACATTGTGTATTCTCCTGAGCATAAGTAGGATTAGGAAGTTGCCATACTGATGATATGTCATATTTCAGGTTATTCCTTTATGTATGCATGCTGTTTGCAACTTCTTAACTTATATTATGTTCATTTATATGTAGGAGGAAGTGAAAATGTTTTGGTTATCTGCAATTTACTGAAACCCTTAGATATTTTATCTTTTGTGAGCCTGCTGTATACTGTTGTCTATGTATGATGTTCTGTGATGACATACAAGGGGCAAATAACTCCTGCTGACTTCATATATTCCTGTCCGTTAAAACCTCAGAAATGGCATGTCATCTGCATGTTGCTTTATTGTCATAGGGCTGAGAATTTATTTATCTTTGTTGATGGGGAAAGTCCATCTGGGTGGCCTCCATTTTCAGCAGTGGCCTAGACAGAAAAGCTCCATCAAGATGCATTTATATTAACAATTTACTTTCAGATAGTTCTCAGAAAAACGACAGTCACATTTCTAATAAAATATATGTATGTATGTGTGTGTGGTTGTGTATATATATATATATATATATATATATATATATATATATATATATATATATATATAAAATATATATATATATATATATATATATATATATATATATATATATATATATATAAAATACAGTAAAGTATTTAAATCAACAATTATAAGTCTATATAATTCTTGTAGCGTTAAAATATTGCAGGAAGTAAATGGATTGTAGAAGGGAAACACTGTTGTAAAGAAGCTTAGTGTTTTTACATTTAAAGTAAAGAAAATTTTACAAGGAGTTAAAGATGCGTAATGAAGTAAGTTCGAAGATTTTAGCATTGCACAGGTTTGTAATATAACGAAGTTAAGTTATAAGGTTATGCAGGAGGGGAGAGGAGATATTAGTAGTGTATAGGAAGAGAATGGTAATAGCACATGACTGAGAGCTGGTATAGGATTGGTTCTAGTTAGGCTACGTGTTCCAAACTGGGCTATCTAGAAGGTTTATAACTTAGGTGTACAGGGGATGCATGAGAAGGGTAGAGTAGTGCATGGGGGCAGTTAGACAGAGGAATATGAGAAGTGTTGTTTAGGGGTAGTGAAAAGGGATGTATTGATTCAAGTGCAGGAGGGATAGTTGTTCAGGTTGTAATGATTCAAGTAGAGGAGGGCAAAAAGTTAGTGATAAGCAATAAAAAGTTTGTGCGTTCACTATAGACCTCAACCTGGTGATGGACATGAGCATGACCGGGACTGGGTGAGGTATTGTTTGAGTTGGATTTTATAGCTTGGTAGTTTGCTAGTCATTCTTTCTTGTGTAGGGATGGTGTTACAGAGCTTGGAGATGTAACAGGAGTATAGCGAGTCAAAGAATTATTTGCTTTTGCAGTGCTTAGTAGAAATTTATCACAAGAATGGATATTGGGCATATAAGTACTTTTCTTGAGAATAATATGTGTATTCTTCTGGATTAAATTACCTGCATCCATACTTCAATGTGGAATGGTATATTTATCATTTTCCTCGCTGTGGTGCGATCTGAGATTTGGTATATTTAATTAGCAGGGGATGTGGGGGAGTGTAAAAAAGATTTTTTTTAGTTTTATTTTTTTTTTATTTACATTTCGAAATGTCGTACAGCTGCGGTAGCGTTGTCGCCTCACAGTTAGACATTGCCTGTTTGATTCTCAGTTAGAGCGTCTTCTGTGTGGCGACATGCGCGAATGAGCGTTCCTTCGTTGAAGGTTGTGCATTAGGCCCAGCAAGCCAGCACGTAAAAATCTACTGCCAATCATTAGTGGACTGGAGTTCTGTTGTGGCGACCCCTCACTAGGAAAAGCTGAAAGACACAACAACATTTCGAAGCTTCAAAACTTTGATCTTATGGTTTTGAAACTTCGAAATTTAAAAGTATACCTTTATACACATATATCTATATATATATATATATATATATATATATATATATATATATATATATATATATGTATATACATGCATATCTTTTTGTATGTATATATATATATATATATATATATATATATATATATATATATATATATATAGTTCACTTTTATAATCTTGAAATACTGAAATCTTGAATTTCAGTATCCCAATACCATAACAGCAAAATGTCAAAATAGCGAAAGTGCATAAGCGGGATTCTGAATATCTCAAATCTGTGCTTATGCATTTAATATATGTTACATGAAGTGTTTGGCTGGGATGGTGTCCGGAATTTAAGGTGAGTGAGTGTATGTGAGTGTTTTTGTAAGTTGTACGTGTGGGTTAGAGTAGGGAGGTGGAAGTATGAGTGTGAGTGTTGGATATGATGGCATTTGTGTATGTGTGTGTGTGTGTGTGTGTGTGTGTGTGTGTGTGTGTGTGTGTGTGTGTGTGTGTGTGTGTGTGTGTGTGTGTGTGTGTGTGTGTGTGTGTGTGTGTGTGTGTGTGTGTGTGTGTGTGTGTGTGTGTGTGTGTGTGTGTGTGTGTGTGTGTGTGTGTGTGTGTGTGTGTGTGTGTGTGTGTGTGATGGACTGTAGAATATCTGGGTGTGAGTTTTTTTTTTTCTGTTTGTTCGATCACTGAGTTGGCATATATAAGTAGGGGGGTTGTGGTTAGATGTAGTGTAGGGTTGAACAGTCTGTGTGGTGTGGGTAGAATGGTGTGTGTGTTGTATGGTGTATGTATGCTTGTGATTGTGTGTTTCATGCTTTTGGGCTTCAGGATTGTGAGTTGTTCGCCTTTATAGTTTCAATATGTTGAAATTCGAGATTTCAGTATTTCAAGATTATAAAGGGGAACCGCACTTATGTGTGTGTATATATATATATATATATATATATATATATATATATATATATATAGATATATATATATACATATCCTGTGCACATTTTGCTTATTTGAATTATTTGATTTGTATATTCAAAATAACAACTGTGCTTCCATTTACAGGATTTGCCAGAGGGTTATGGTCTCTGCTTCAGTAGTGTGTGTAATTATTTATTGTCTGTCTCAGCTCTTGATTTCTCATAATCTTGTAATGTGCAAAGCAGATGATTTATAAAGATATACTTCTGAGAATCCCTGACAGCTGGAATGTGTAGGGGTTACCTGTTGTATACTGTACTGAAATACGTTTCTCAATATTGCAGCGACATTTTGGTGTATTGATTTAATGGATACATTTCATATTTTGTTTGCACTACATTTTAGCTTGTTTTAATATATGAAGATGGTATGTTTTAGTTTCATTGTCCTTTCTGTTTTTTTTTTTTCAGAGACTCATTGCATGAGAATAGTCTGACTGTACATACTCCCCACATTGCATAACCCCAGCTGACCATTTATCCTTATGTGCCCTTAGTACTTTTCTCCAGGGCTGGGACTGCATCAATGGAGGATTGAGCAGGGGAAATGGGGTGAAGCAGCCTACAGCATCCCATACACTTACCCTGTATACCCTAACTGGGTGGAGCTAGTTGCACCCCAAGCATCACTGCGCACAAAGTCAGCTTATTCCAGCACCCCCTCAGATGCAATCATTTTACTTGAAATCCGTCCCAAAATTATGGCACATCCCTTTAGCATGGACAAGAATCCCTCCTTCCCTCCCTCAAAGTGGGTAAGCTGAAAAAACACCCTTTTCTGCCACCCTGCTCCCTTTACTTTGCTCCCTGAGTTCTCCAGCACTCAAACTGCTGGTTGATTTTGGGTCATCTGGGTCATAGTAATAGACCCATTCCTCCACTCCCCACAGCCAACAACTGTACATATGTTTAATGTAGAAACTGGCATCATTACTCAGTTTTACAGCCATCTACCTTTTGACATTGTTATACTGTGGTTATATACACTGTACAGTACACTACTGTTTATTCTTTTATATTCTTTTATATGTACACTATTTTACAAGCTGTGCAGTACTGCATTTTAAGTTTGCATCAAATTATGCTTTGGATCTTAGCCTCCTGAGGGCTCAGATATAACAAATGAGCTGTGTCAATTCTTTGCAGATGGCCTGCAATGTACCTTGCCAAATATTAAATGATTTCCAGCCTATGCCTACAGCTGGTAAATGACAGAAAAAATAAGATTTCCTCCTTTGTTCTGCATGCACTTAAAAAAACTTGAACCGTAAGATAACAAGGATAAACTACAAAAGCTGCTCATAATAAAAGCACTCAGAAACGAGTGCTGTAATTTCCAGATGTCTTTATTTATATATTTTTTTCATTTATTTATTTATTTTTGCTTATGATCTCATATAAAATGCATGTGACTTCCACACTTTTGACATAACTGAGGTGAATGAATACTCTACAAGATAAATTTGATTTTACAGTGACTTGGTGTGATTATTCAAAATATCTAATATTACATTTAATACATTGTCGTTACCTTAAAAATGACCTATACACTAGTACACGTATGACCATACAAATGTCATGGATGAAGATTTAATTTGTGCAAAGTTTGCCAGAGTGTTACATCTTGACTGTCTACAACTGACTTCCCATACCGTATCCCTTCCATCTGTTCCAGGCATCCTGTAATCCCTCCATTAACATGTATTCTTTTTCTGCTTATAGCAGTGCATTTTAAAGCCTCACTGCTCTCCCGGTGAAACACAATTTCCTTATGTTATTCATGAATCATGTTCCTTATTCCTGCCTCCATTTTTCCTTCTTCATCTGTCATTAATCTTCTTCTACCCCCTGCTTCGTGCTCATTTCCATATTCTCTTCTTCTTTTTTAAACCTCAGTCCTTACTCACCCCACAACATTTTATCCCTGAGACTATGAGTATTTACCTAGCCAGTTGTACTTTCTCTGAATACTTGCAAGAACTAGACAGAATACATACATGTATATAAAACAGCAATTTCAGTGATGGTTGTGACTTAGTACACATTAAACCAAGAAAGCCAAACTGTATGTAATAGTTATAGAAAGTTATACATTTAACAGTGTTTTTTTAACAAAGTGGAGTATAAATATCTATGTACATGTTGTTGTTGTCTTTCGGCTTTTCCCGGTTAGGGGTCGCCACAGCGGAACTCCGGTCCGCTAATGATTGGCAGTAAATTTTGACGAACACCGAGGTGCCAGCTCGACATTCAACCTTCATCGAAGGCATGCCCATTTACGCATGTCTTTCTATTTACATTTGTGATTGAGAGTTTTATCCTACTTGCTTTTGTTTAAAACTTTCTGAAACAACACAGTGGTTTAAATCAACACAGTCCACAAAAATGCACTTCTCACAACTTACTACTTCCACTGACCTAGCCTCTTACTGTATATATGCACCTCCTTTCTTACTGTAGATATCTGTCTCTCAGAAATTACTTTTGTAAGAGAAGACATAGGCAAAACCTGTTTCTTTTATCTATGTTTCATTAATGCCATTTGAATGAACTGTCATGTTTTGTAAAAAGCTGTCTTCTAGTATAATGAATTAAATGTTTGCCTTTACAAGGGATATCTCGTATATATTTCAAATAATTTAATCAGTAAAAAGCATCAAAATAATGCTATCTACATTAAGTTTTTGAAATGAGATGACCAAATAGGTGAAACAAATATCTGGCAGTCTAGTAGCTTTTCCATGCCAGTTCATCATGAAGAACTCTGCTGATACCGTACTTCAGATTTTAAAGGTTTATAATTGGCATGTATCTTTCATAATGTACTGTGGCACATTCCTTATTTATACAGTGGCTGGGTACAGAGATTTGGCAAAACCTTTATAGTTTGCCAAGTCTTGCTGAGCATAATTTAAAGGCAGAGGAGGATAATGTGTTAGGTCGCTTAAAGGGTGAAATTAGAAGATTGTCACAGATTTAATTTATGTACTGCTGCATCCACAAGGATCATTTGGAGAAGTGCTAAACTACTGTGGCTTATTTCAGAACCTGCTGTTTCAATGCAGGGAAATAGCAACAATGTTGGCCAGACTATGTGGATTTGTCCCTGTTATTCTCAGTATATGTACTATACAGGGGCAGCTCGTGCCATAGGACTGCCGGACTGCAGCCCTCCCACCTACAAAACAAAATAAAACAAACAGAGAAACACAAAATTAATTCCCGGACATGTACGCATGCACATACACTCTCAGACTGCTTTCTTAGCAGTCTAGATAAGGGGAAAGGCAAGATGCCCAGAAGTCTATGCGGCGATGACATCATGACATGGAGGCACTCTGGACTGCAGCAGTCCCAGGCAGGACCAATCACAGATTTGGACTGCAGGGAATCCTTTAGGATGGACCAATCACACAAGGAATACAGGTAAGGGGCTGATCGGATACCGGCGGCGGCAACCGAGCAGTAATGGAAGCAGGAAGCAGTTATTTAGCTCGTCGGCAGCAACCAAAGCAGTTATTTAGCTCATCGGTGGGCTGGGGCTGTTCAGCGACGAGGTAAGGTGTGTGTGTGTGTGTGTGTGTGTGTGTGTGTGTGTGTGTGTGTGTGTGTGTGTGTGTGTGTGTGTGTGTGATATAGTCAAACCACTCACATGTACTGCATATGTTAATACACACGACTGCAACAGCAAATACTTTTCAGATGGCATTGCACACCTTTGCTTTGGCGGGCATGCATGTCAAGCCTAAGGGTCAAAACATGATTGGAAAACATCATGATCGAAGGATGGGTGACAGCCTTTTTCACAAAAAATCTCACTACCATAGTAGTGGAAATGAATGGTTTCATTGCACAAAAGTGTAGTTAAGATTTGGAGGGGTGTAAGACCAAAAAAATACAAAAAAAAGAAGTAACAGTGAGATAAGTATTTTATTCAAATGACAGGAATTAAACACAGTCAAATGCCAATGCTTTAAAGAACTTGACTAAGATCAGTAAAGTAGGATACTTTAAGAATTGAAGTCTTCAAATAATGGAGGAAGAGAGTACAGTGTTTTGTGAAAAACAGAGTAAGAGCTGCATGAAATGGGTGAGAAGACTGAAATATTTCTGTACATTCCAAACAGGTATTAGGGAAATGGAAGGTACAAAACTGTTGCACATGTTTCTTTGGTTAAAAGGAATACACAATACAGAATGAGTCATACCTAAAGGATGGGACAACAGCTGTGACCTTCAGAAAACAGGGGGTATGAGAGATGGTAAGATTACAGGAGAAGAAATAAGAAAATGATAAAGATTATAATAGAAAAAGAAGTTCATAGATAATGCAGATCAATTATTTGCTAATTTTACATTTCAAGGGATTTGGTAGTGAAACTCTAAAATGGATGCAACATCTGTCTTTTAAATAACTGCATTGTGGCTCACCAGAAGTATAATGTATTGAAGGATTAGGGAAATATTAAAAAATATGAAACCTATAAGAGGAGTAAATTTTTAATCAAATCATAATAATCAGCTTAGAGATTTAAAAGAAATGTAAGTAATAAACTACAGGAAATCTAAAAAATAAGCTTTAATGACTTGAAGGGCATTTTTGTGGAAGATTAATGGATGTGGTGAATAACAAAGTATTTAATACAGAGGCTCTTTAGAAGTTTAATTTAGGGAAAACAAAAGTACCAGAAATCAAATAATATGAACAGGACATGTCACATGGAATGTTAAGTGAAAATCAGAGATAATATAATATGAGAGGATAAAGTTTATTAGAATGTTCTATTTGATTAAACTTACAAGTTCTGGGATATAAGAGATCTTGTTGGAGGTACACAAATTAATTTATTTTGTGCAGCGTAAGATCATATCAGAACTTGTCTTTGTGCTATAGACAAAAATAGGCCGATGAAGCGATGAATACGAGTTTGAGGATATGAAGGACCTGTGTCTATGTATGAAGCACAAAAGGAACATCTACCTAGAAAATAATGAGTGATATATTTAGTTTAAAAGAAAAAAGTTATATTCTCATCAGGAAACAAAACAATAAATAAATAAATGAACAAACAAACGAAAATAATAATAACCCATGTAGTTCTCAAAAAGCATTGCATAATACAACACTTATGCCAGTCTGAGCCTTGAGGCAAAACAGGAAGCTCTGTAAGCTGAATAAGTCAAAAGCAAAGGAGAACAAGAACTTGTCAGTGTCAGGTTACTTTTTCTAGAGTATGCATTAAAGATATTTTAGAAAATGTGAGGATTACAACTGAAATATCCCATTAGAGAACACACATTCTCCAACAGAATATTAATTTACTAGAATAGTCAAGTCAGTGGCTTCACAGCATATTAAGTCATACCGAAGCACTGCCTAACAACAAACAGCCATCAAGTATTTTTCCAGTTTGTTTAGTGAGCATCATTAAAAAAAATTAAGTTGAAAAGAATAACCAATTACTTTGAACTGCCATTTTAATTCCTCCATCTGCTATACATGTTGTTTAGAAAGCTGCATTAGAAGGATGTGTATATGTGTAATGCCCCAGTTACTATATACACTGGTGGCTAGAGTAGACTCATGGTGGTGTGGTAGGGAATACCTCAGGTTTGAACTCTGTACCTTGTATGCAGGTGTTAAGGGCCTGAATTCCCTACCCACCACCATTTGTAAAAACAAATCTGTAGATTTTTGCCTCATATTTGATCTGTTCTGTTCCTCATAATATCTGTGGTTTCTAAATATTTAAATGCTTGATGTTTGATGGTGCAGTGGTAGCATTGTTGCCTCCTAGCTGTAGGTTCTCAGGTTTGATTCTTAGCTGGGGTGCCTTCTGTGTAGGGTCTGCATCTTTTCCCTGTGTTTGTGTGGGTTTGCTTTTGTGTCCTCCCATGTTACAAAGGCATGTCTGCATTATTTCTTCCTGGGCCTCTGCTGAAAATTGTTTTTTTTGTTCCAAGTCAGACTGTCCTGGTTAACAAATTTTAAATAAAAGTGACAGGCATTTGAATTTCAGACTTAAGGTTTCTGAATGTTTAATTCCTTTCATATTTGATGGTGCAGTGGTAGCATTGTTGCCTCACAGCTATAGGTTTTCTGGTTTGATTCTTGGCTGGGGTGCCTTCTGTGTGGAGTCTGCATCTCCTCCCTGTGTTTGTGTGGATTTGCTCTGGTGTCCTGCCATTTTACAAAGACATGTGACTACAGTATTTCTCCCTGGGCTTCTGCTGAAAATTGTTTTTGTTCCATCAGAAGCAAAATTGACAGGCATTTGAATTTCAGACTTCATATTCTTCAGAAAATACATAGTAACACAACCTTTTATTTCTGCAATTTTCTAAGTTTAAGATGAATATTTGAAATGTGTCCCTATTTTTGGGACTGTATTCCCCCATTATTGGCTTTGTCCAGGTTTTTTGTGCTAAGGTTGGCAGCTATGGCAAGAACTGAATTCACTGAATATGTTTGAGGGCTGTATTCCCTCATTACTGGGTTTGTCCAGGTATTTTGTACTAAGAGGTTGACAGCTATGGTGAGAAGTCAATTCACTAAATGATAGCCATTTAAGTTTCAGTCTTCCTCCCTTTCACAAAGCAGCTGATTTGGCGTAATTGTATGTTGCTCTGACTGTTTTGCATAGGGACCTTGTCAGTAAAATGTATGGTGGTAACACAGCATTTCTCTTTGACAAAGCAGCTGATTTAGTGTAGTGGTATGTTGCCCTGACTGTTTTGCACAGGGACCTTGGCAGTAAAATGTATGGTGGTAACACAGCATTTTATTCTAGCAACTTTCCAAGATTATACAAGCAATGTTTAATGTGTCCCTGTTTTTTGGGCTTTTGACCCCCCTCCCCCAATAAATGTTGGCTTTTTCCAGATTTCTTGTGCTGCGAAGTTGAGATGCAGTTAAGTGTTGAGTAGATTTTACAAGGAGCTGAGAGCTGCAGGGGAAGAGAAGTTTAGTGCTGCTTATGCTGAGTTGGCTTGTATCATTGTTAATAGCACAACAGGTTGTGTACTTGCTGTTGATGTAAAAGGCTGTGGGTTCTTCTCCCACAAGGAGTGGATGCTGCCATACTGCGAATGTCCTCCTTGGTGAAGATACTAACTATGAGCCTGTTATCAGTTTGCCATCCATTTCCTCTTGCAATATTACTAGCTTATCATTTTTGTAATGTAATATAGGCAATTTATTCCTCAGGGGCAACAGACACTATTTTTCGATAAAACCATGAAATATAAAGGTGTTTGCTAATAGCAACCTCTTCATTAGTTACAAATTTCTTTAATGTGGAATTATTTAGATGACTTTTACTTCACAGATTATGCATATTTACTGATAATGGACTGTAGAATTGTGCATATTTACTGATAATGGTGGACTGTAGAAGTCTGAGTAGACTTTTATGATGGAAATGTTCTGAACTGGGCAGTTTTGTCATTATGGGTGCATGCATTTTGTTTCATTGCTTACTTGAAAAATGTTCAAAACAAATTTAAAACGCCCTCTAACAACTGTACTTTATTGTACAAGGAATATAATTTAGTACAATCAGGAAGGTGTATCAAAGAGCACATGCATGTTTCATATGCAAGGGGCCTATGATTTGAAAACAGCCAAAAATTAATCTTTATCTGCCACTGGCAAAATGTATTTTCTTTGAATGTGGGTTTCAATGCTGTTTCAATGAATGTGAGTTTCAAGGGCAGAGAAGTTTTAATGCTAAGTCTGTTTTCATTGTGAGACTGTATTGCTTTGTCTAGCAGATGTCTTAGTGTTTGTGCTGTAAAATGCAAAATAAAACTTTCAAATGAAGTCCAAATCATCATAGAAGTAAAGCAGTATGCACATTCGTGTTTATGGTAAATGGAGTGAAATAGCCAAGTAATGGACCATTGGAATGGCTGCAGAGGCTCCATTCGACAATGATTTTGCGAGGGGTGAAGGGCGGCAAACTCAGAGGCTCAGCTGAACTATACCTCCCAACTGTCCAGATTTTCAAAGAATTAATAGATTTTTGCTTCTTTTTTTTTTGTTGTTCCTCAAAAAATTGTTTTTTTCTGGGCAAATCATTTATTAAGTCACTAAATAAATAATGATACTGAGTTTCAGTCTTCATCTTCAGAAGAAAAATGCATGCTAAAGTAAGACCTGTTCTATCATTGTCTGTTTATACAAGAGCAATTTTAGTACTGTTTATATGTTCCCCCAATATATTGGGCCTCGTCCAGATTTATTGCATTAACAGTTTGAGAGGTACATGCAAATAAATTGCTTTATAGAATTAGGCATAGCCAGCCTCTCAACTGTCCCTGATTTTGACACAAAATGTTCCTCTTCCCCCTGATAATTCCTCCGCAAAATAGCAATGTTGGAAGAAAATATGGAGGGTTTACAATTAAGAAATAACTGTAATAATCAAAGTTATAGATTACTTGAAATGCATGTAGATTATTTTATTTTGTCAGCTGCTCAAGTTAGCAGTACTAATATTAAAGTGCCCCTTCTTTGACAGGTTCCCAGCTGTATTGTGTGGCTATTTTATATTTTTGCATCACATTTTTGGTCCATTTTTCATAAAATTGTGGGTTTTTTTGGTAAATTAGTGACAAATCATTAAAGACTGAAGTTAGAAAATAATGACAGACATTTTGAGTTTCAGATTTCATACCCTTCAGAAAATTCATACCAATGCAAGACTTATTCTATTATCTTTCTAAGTTTATAAGAGCAATATTTAAAAATTGTCCTTATTTTTGGGCCTTTGTCCCACTTCTATATATGGCTTTGTCCAGATTTCTTGCTCTGAGGTTGAGAGGTAGGATAAATGTGTCAAGGCCATCACAGTCAGCCAGAGACATTTCAAATTGTGACATACTTGTTGCACCCCACTCCCCCATGTAGTGACTCTGGATGTGTCCAAGCAAGGCAAGGAGTAGTTATGCCGTGTAACATGTGCAGAGTGTCCCCCTATCCAGGGTAGACACAAGTAATACAGTGGCTTTTCATCTGTCCTTGATTTTGAAGAATGGTCTGGTTTCTGTCAAATTTTTGTACTGTTGATTTATGCTTATTACTCAGTGCCTGTTGCTCTGTGTTTAAGTAGCAATGCTTTAATGACCATAAGATAAGCTTGTCTGAGATCGTAAGATGCAAGTAAGCTTTAATAAGCATACTGTTAAAGAACTGCCAACATTGAAAGCCTTTCTGTTGTTGCCAAGCAGAGAATACTTAACTAGATAATGTATAAGCCTTGGGTATTGAAGGACAGGATTACATTATTTTAAAAAGCTCATTACACTTGTTGGAGACTTCCAGTCATCTCTACAGGCTTTACTCGTAAACTAAACAGAATGCCAATCATGTGTGGTCCATAACCTGTACAGTAATCCTCTAAGCAATGTATCTTGAGCTTGTTTCCTGTTTGCTTTTCATTTTTTACTTTGATCATGTTTTCCCCATGAAACAAGTAGATAGGTGTTGTCAGGCAGCAGGTCTTTTTTGGATAAGAAACATTTTTACAAGTGGGGGCATCACAGAGATTTCACTTTCAGTGTGTTACTTGGTACTTTAATAAAGCTGAATATAAATTATAATTAGAACTGCAGTGCAAGGAGAAATGGTTTGAGTTGAGTGCTGCTTGTTTTTCTTATACTTGATTTTTGACTGGCATTCCAGTAATGCATTTAAAAAGTAATTTATTTTTTCATGCCTCACAACCTTTTGTTTCCATCTAGATATTAAGTAAGCTGTCATGCAGCCAATGCACTGAAATATTTTTATTCTTCTACACTTATTTTTGTCTTGATTGGACTCTCATAATGATGGTTTGGCACCCAGGGCAGCGTATTTAATTAAAGTTAGTTTTTGTGGTTTTGAGCATAGCTCCTCCCCTTTCTAGTTGGTTGCACCCCTTACCATTGACCCCACCCATTCAGCTGTCTCTTGCAGCCCCCCTTTGATTTGAAGTCACCAGCCACCACTGGTACTATATAATTATCAGCCACGGGATGAGTAAGGCCAGTCTAACACCAAATGGGATAGGATAATTCAAGCACAAAAACAGAAACTGGCTAGGCTTACAATAATTACAAGAGCAGTTAGCCTGATACTTACCTATGAGCATATCATTAGAGAATCCTGGATGGACAATTATATAAGATTAGTGTTTTATTCAGTGGCTGTATGTGTGGGGGGTTGTACCTCCCCATACCTAAACTACTTAATAAGGTCATCATTACTAGAAAAGGTAAATACCCAGATTCTGCAGAGACAGTCAAGGATTTGGCTTTCACCTGTTCTTTGACAAAATACCATTGCAAAGGTTTTTACTGTTCAGGCACTTGTCATTCAGCATAAGATAATGAAACCAAATTAATATATTATAAAGTCAGCAGCAATTAGTGATTTTTTCATGTTTTAAAATTGGTCCGTTTGAACTTTATGAGTAATCAAGCCAAAATGTTAAAGCTTCCTTTAGCAATACCTACTGAGTAAATAAAGCAATTTACCATACTAGGCAGAAGGAACTAATATAACTCTTTAAAATATCTGTGAAAGCAATTTGTTGCCTACAGCAGACAAATTGATTATATGATGACAAGTGTATCAAATTATAAGCAAATTAAATAAAATAAAAAATATTAAAATAAGTTTGAAGGGTCCTATATACCACTATGTAGGGAAAATCATCAGCTCTCATGTGGGAGTCTGACATCCCACACCACCCTAACTTTACTATTTTCATTCAGAGGTTGGTGCATCCCAGGGAAAGAGTGATTACTAGCATGGAGCGAACAACTGTCTCACCCTTCCTTTGTGATTCTGTGAGATAAAATGCATTATAGTTCAAACGGTAACGTATCACACCTGTATGAAATGAGCAACAGCAAATGAGTCAAAATGCCCACTGAAGCTGTTATGCCCAGGCATGTCTGATATGTATAAATGTGATACTAACAACTGACTACAAACTGTAAAGAAAAGTTACAACCTGAACATTTGATTTAACTTGTACTTATACTTAATTGCTTAGCTTCCTATGTTTAAGTGTTTAGCAATTCCAAGAAGAGAGTCGAGAATATTTATACAGCAAAAGAAAATGCATTTCAGAGCTTTCCTGTAAGAAATACAGATAACTCAGCGCAATATGGAAATTAAATGGCCTTCAGTGTGTGCCCAGTAGAAGCAGCTTAAGCAGAAAGCGTTGTCTTTCTATCCCATTCCCTGTTTAGCTATAACCATTGCATAAATTATAAATAAATGATAGCACAATAAGTCTTTTAGCAGAAACAGGCAAGAGCAGGAAAACTTGTAAACATATTCACTGGTAGTGATAATCCATACAAATCCAAGCTGATGTTATAGACTAAGAATACACACGAGACGCTGATTTGATGCTTTAAAGCAAACCATTAGCTTTAGTACAAAAGCAATAACTAGCTACTTTGAAAAGGGAGTTTGATGAAAACCACCTGGCTGTTTTATTAGTTAATTAGTTACATGCAGCTTTTAAGAATACACATAAACGTGTGTATATATATATATATATATATATATATATATATATATATATATATACACACATATACATACACATGCATTTCCTTCACAAGTTCGAAGTTTCAAAACTTCGAACTGCAAATGACAGAGACCATAAGATTAAAGTTTTGACATTTCGGACATTTTGAATGGAAATCGCCATACAGCGCAAAATGAGAAATTTATCATTTTCCTCACTGTAGTGCTATCTCAGAATTGGTATATTTATTTAGGTGGGGGGTATGGGGGGTGCAGGCTGCAAAAACTTTAAAAAAATCTTTTTTTTTAATTACAATTTCAAAGTTTCAAAACTTCGATCTTATGGTCTCAACCATTTACAGTTCAAAGTTTTGAAACTTCGAGCTTTCAAAGTAGATCCATATGTATGTATATATATATATATATATATATATATATATATATATATATAAAGAAAGAAAGAAAGGCATATCTTATTATTGCAAGGCCATAGGATCAAATTTTAAAAGATTGCTTTGTGGAACATAGAACCTGCTTCTCTTTTACAAGCCTTCAAAACAAATAATAGGGTTTTTGCAGAGGGCAAGGGTAGTCTTTGCTTTGGAATACAGTTCATAATGCACACAAAATCAGCCTTTTCTGAAAATGTCAGCTCCCTATAGTGTTAAACCACTCTCCCACATCCTCAACCCTTCACTAATTTTTGCCATCTTTCCTAGCCATGTCTTCTGGAATGATTTTGCTGTACCAATTATCAAAACACCCAAACCAAAAGATTGCAAAGACTATGGAACCATAGCTAACATATGTCTCTTAGCAAAGAAAAGTTAATCCACAAACATTTATTCAAATACATTGATAAATATGGCCTCCTTTGTGATATCAACATGATTTCAGAAACTCTTTTAGTGCAATGACATATACTTCACCACAAACACCATTTTTAATAATATGGATTATTCTAAGCTGTAACAGGTGGCCTTTTCTTTATGCATGACATAAACATTTGAAACTGTAATTCTCAAACTTCTTACTTTAGCACAACATGTAGAAGAAGGATCAAAATTTCCTTGCAGAACAGAACATTTTGAATAATTGCAGGAGTCTCACTGTCTCCCCAAGGATCTATTACAACAAAAGTCCTGCTAGGCTCTGTACTTGGGTCTCTTTTGGTCTCATTATTCATTAATGACATTGCTACAGTCCAAGTCTAACTCAATATTCCCATTTACATTAGCATTCTTCTGGTGTTATAATCGACTAGAGATGCTACAATGCTTCAGCAAAAACTCCAAATGAGTTTTACAGGACTCAGCCAGTAGACAAATGACAATATGCTGCTTATTTGCCCCCACCAAAAAAAATCAAATATGTTGGTCTTTGGCACCCTAGAAAAGTGACCAAAAACTCTGCAACTTACAGTTACTGACAAACCAGGCAATATGCTCCTGTTAGCAACAGAGAAAAATATGCAGGGATCCCTTTAGATGCCGCTCCTTCATTAACAAAAAAAGTATACATACAATATTATCACCAAATCTCTTGAACAAATGAAATTATGCTCCAAGTTCTCCCACCTTCTCTCACCCTCCATTCACAAAGCAATAGCAAGAAATGAACTTATCTCATAAAGCAAGTATAGGCTCCTCATATTGACTTGCATTTTCAAGGTTGGCTCCAGCAATCTGAAATAAGGTCCAGGCAGAAGTAAGGGAAATGAATAACATTCTCCCACAAATATACAAAAAGTGCAAACAATCTGTAGATTTTTTTCTAATTGCAGGGCTAAATACTTATTACTGCCAGCTCCTCTAACAATTTAGCTGACTGCCTGTCAATGAAAGAG
This sequence comes from Protopterus annectens, assembly GCF_019279795.1. Classification (NCBI taxonomy): domain Eukaryota; kingdom Metazoa; phylum Chordata; order Ceratodontiformes; family Protopteridae; genus Protopterus; species Protopterus annectens. Next base: position 519,277,708 of record NC_056731.1, read on the forward strand.
GAACCCTTCTGCTAAGTTCATAGATATACAAGGTATTAACAATGGAGTATTGTCTAAAATCCAAGATACAAATTGAACAGCCAAACTACTCACTGAGATACAGTCACAAAGAGGTATTAACACTCATTAGACCACATTTCAAGACAAACGCGAGTGAATGTGCATTCTCAAAGTTGGCTCCAGCAATCTGGAACAAGCTCCCAGGTGAAGCCAGGGAAGTAAACATGCTGGAAACATTTAAAACAAAAGTAAAAGACCAACTGCTGCAGGGTTTTAAATCCTTATGCTTTAGAGATAATGTTTAGTAGTACTAGGTAAGAGAGCTGCTCACTGAACACCATGCCTGTGCCAAACCTCATTCACAATTAACATGATTGCACAATTCATTTGCTGTAAATGGCTCTCATGACTGTATTGCATTTTACCTAAACTCAATGTCTTGTTACTCTAGTTTTCTTATATGTACCTCTGTCCCTATATCCCTATATTTCTCACATATTTGACTTCTATGTACCACTGCAATAGTGTATGTTTTTTTTTTTCTGACAAGTGGCCTAGATCATGGTTGAAAAGGGTCTGAAGACTAGCCTATGCACCCAAATAACACATTGAAATAAATAAATAAAATAAAATAAATAAATAATTAAATAAATAAATAAAATAATTTGTTTATAAAGCAGTCACCATGGGTAGGGGATACTGCAGGGCACTGTGCTTCACTGACAGAATGGTGAGAAGAGTACCTGGTGTGCTAGACCACAGACTCAGCTATGTTAGTGATCAGTGTCTAGTCTTAAGGTGGTTGTGGATGTAGGAAACCCAAATCCAAGTTGTTTGTGATTAGCTAAGTTTCCTCACAGAGAAAGATATATATATATATATATATAGAGAGAGAGAGAGAGAGAATATAATACCTCACTGTGTATTTGAGCCACAGATCACAACCCAGGGAACAATGTTTTGCTGCCATAGAGAAAGAATGTCTGGACATAGTCTGGTCTCTATAAATCTCTACCTGTATGACAGAACATTCACTATGGTCACAGACCACAACCTTTTAAATTGGTTACATGGGCAAGTGGGCATAATGGAAAATTTCTTAGATGGAGTTCAATCCTATAATTTAACTATCAAGCATAGGAGAGGTACTACTAATGCCAATGTAAATTTAGCACCTTGAAAGGGGGCAGATTAGTATACCATAAGAGTACACCCTTGTCTCTGTTCCATTACTTGAGGGTTACTTCCAGAAGACTTGTCTGAGGTTCTTCTGGGTGGACACTTGTGAAGCCACAGTAGAAACATTGACTAAAAATACAATATTTTTTCTTTTCTTTCTTATTTCAAATCACTGGAACCTTTACAAGCTATATTTGAGCTTTGTTTAATCTGTACCATGTGTGCTTTTTTTCTGGACTATGAATGCTTGATTTTTCTGGTTTTGAATATATAAAAGGAGACGAAAGGAAGAAAACATTCAAGAAACTTGTATTTGAAATATAAAATGTAATTTGCTGCAGTATCTCAAGAAGGACTTAATTGCTTACATGTAATTAACTCTCAGAATGGGTTAGACTGAGAATAAAAGAGGGCCATAAACAACGCAGTTACTGTGTACTTCAATGATATGGTCAGAACTAAGAAAGCAGCTCTTAATATACAAATGTGTTAGTTTGGGTAGGTGTACAAAATTGGATTGATTATGTCTGCTTTTCTGTGGGAAAAGAATGAATAAATGTAATCTGATGTAATGTAATTATACATGCTTTTCTCTGGGAAAGAAAATGATGTAATCTGAAGATGATATTTAACTGTGATTATCTGGATTCCCAGCTCTTCTTTATCCTCTGGGATTTTCCATAAAATAGCACTATCCATATATAATCCTTGTAGTCTATAAAGAATCCATCAACAGGTACATCACACAACTTTCTATGAGATATCTTTATTTTAGGGTAACGTGTTTAGCTGCCATTAATCAAACTCTACCAAAACGGTAAAACTTTGACAGAGTCTAGTATCCTTAAATAAAGTCAACTAAATATAAAGAAACTGAATTTTTTTTTTCATTACTATATCAATGTTGATTGCATTTCATCTCAAAATGCTCAATATCACTTAGAAACATATGAAGATACTAGGCAAGCAATCATGGGGACCCTAAATGCCTAGCCGTATACACCATTAAGCAGACCCTATTCAAGCACTTAATAGTGCTCGTCTCTTAAATTAAGAAGGGCTGTACATGATAACCCTGGTGTAAATGTGTGTCTAGTCATCTAGACTAGACTTAAAGTTAGCCAAAGTAGTACGTTATTTGACATGTAGTAGTAACTTATCCATAAGCTAGAAATATGTTGAGTTGGGAAAATATCTCTCCAGTGAGTATTTTGTATTTGTTTGTGCAAATGTAGGTCCTAACTAATGGTGTTTGTCGAGCCAATTGTGAGGAAGTCAAATAAAACTGTTTTTATGGCTTCAAAAGCAAGACACAAGTCACTTCACAGCAACATGTAGGCTACTGAGTTTAAGAAGAGACATGCTAAGCTAAGATGTCAGGGTAGTTGAAAGATGTAAGACCTTTAATTTTCTAGATTAGAAATCTTTGGGGCCTTTCCAATTGAATGGTATGCTTTGATTTGCAAATACAGAAAGGGGACATTGTATTCAATGATGGGCTTGATAAGCGAAGAGCACAGTGGTAGGATAACTTCTTTGGATTTTGAAGATATTCCCTTGAAAATCAACTGTCTAGATAGCAGAATTTCAAGGCTATGGTGGAAATGTGATGATTGAATGAGAAAAAGAGTTAGCCACTTAAATGCCTAGGTCTCTTATGACCATATCTGTCTAACAACAGTAACATTTATGATGTGGGAGAAACTTTTCTGCCAAATGCGATAATGCAGTCATCAGAAAACTTGGTCAAATACATGTCTTGGATATTGACTTGGATGTGTGAAAATAAAGGGCAAACAGGAGAAGGCCTAGATCTGATCCCTGTGGTACTCCACTAGTTACAATTTTTCATTCAGAAAGGGAACCAACAACTTTCACAACTTGAAAAATTATTGAATACCCATTTTACAATCCAGTGGACAATGTAGGGATTTACTATACACTTTAATAATGTTTCAGTAATACTAGCATGGCTTATAGTGTCAAAAGCTTTGTTCAGGTCAAGATAAACCAAGTACATGGAATGACCATTGCCCACAGCCCCTGTAACCTTTTCAAAGAAGCTTACTAGGTTTGGGAGACCAGACCTACCCTTCAAAAAAAAACTGATTGGGATTTAGATCAGTTACGTTGCCTATGTCTGCATGAATTAGTTCTATTCTAATATGTTCTATAGTTTTGCATATAAGTCTACTGAAGACGTTTTGTCTATAATTATCTGGGTTTGTAGAAGGACTATCCTTGTCTAGGGATGTCAGAGTGCTTGCTCTCCAGGTATCAGTAACAAGCCCTGTGGACAGGCTGAGGATGAACAGTTCAAGTAGAGGGTCAGACAGTAACAAGTTGGCACTGATGAGAATGCAGCCTAATGTATTTTATGGTCCCGTGAAAGTACTGTTTTAGCCTTTGAAAGGCATTTCAAGACTTGTTCCAAAATGATTTCAGGGAAAACTAAATTTTCAGGGACAGTGGGAGCAACAATGTGGGTAGGAGGGACAAAGCTGGCACTAAATTTGTCTGCTAATATATACTTGGGGTCGAAATGGATGATATTATTATGGATGAGCTAAGTGTATTTTTGAATTGTAAATAAAGAAAAGGTTTTACAAACTTGCATGTTCTGCCTAAGGCTGGTAGGTACAAATCATATACTCTAAATTGCTGATGTGTGTATTTATTTAATGTACTTAGACAATATGAGCACCTCAGAATGATTAAAATTGCCCTAAACACCACTTGTACAGGACATTGTCTCCCTTTACCCTTCCTGACTATCATGCTCCTCTGATGCATGTTTGACAAATTCATTCCCCCTCCTACTTCAGCAGGTTAGTACCCATCATCACTCCAGTGGGACTGGCATGGGCTTTCTCTTTCCAAAAGTGATTAGCCTGGTGGTGTCATATCTTATAGCTATCTCAGTGTCCAGGCTGGGGGCCAGTGTATAGTTTACATGGCTGTCATACTTATGGACTCACATTTTCTCTTTTTTGCACATAAAGTCCTCCACCTGTTGTCTAGCATGGTACATTGTCATTACTATGCTCAGATGAATATAACTGTATGTTTCCATGGACCCAAACCATTCAGCTACAGTGAGTATGTTACTTGATTGACATGATGCTTGTCAAGTCCCAGTGTGTGTAGCGCTTGCCATATGTAGCCTAACATCCAAGTAGAACTCTTAAAACAGAAACAAACTGACGTTCTTCCAAGGAATGATAAGCTATCATTAGCATTTCAGTCCTGTCCATACCTGGCTCAATGCTCTACCACCCCAGGCCACTAGTTAATCACAGGGTATCTGGGGCACAGTCAAGGCTTTATCCTTCCTTACACATCATGGTGCCAGCTTTATGAAATGTATTTTAGATTATTTATTTATTTATTTATTTGCACTTACTATATTGTCACTAAAAATGGAGTTTTGCAAAGGATAAGTAAAAGAGTGATAATATACTCTATAAAAGTATTACCCAGCTTCATTTCAGTTACCATCAAATATTTCTGTCATAATTTTCACAGCAGAGGTTAAATGGGCACAGCTTTTTGAACTGACTTTTCCATACCTATAGCTGGCAGTCATTTGGATAAAGCCAGATGTAACAAAGTCATGTGGTAAGATGCTCCGTATTTTACTGAATTTTGTTCACAGAATTATGTGACTGACATGCAAACTCTAAATCTCTGTAATGTTGTAACAGCTTTTTAGGAAGAAGGAGACCTAGACATTTTGTCACTGTATCACATATTAGTGAGTTACTAGCCAAAGAATGTTTGCAAATAATAACTTTTCAATGTAGCATAATAACCAAACAACCAATATAATGTTTATGCAGGACAAGTACTCTGATAATTTATATAGTGTTGGCCATATTTTATTTGCTTGCTTGGTTTAAGTTGCATAGCATTAAAAGCGTACTGGCAAAAGAGTATTCGCAGAGGAATGGCTCTGAAAACATCTCAGCATACAAAATGCTCATTTCCTTTTTATGCCCTGCTGCTTAGCTAACATTCAGAGTGATCATTTCACGGCAGATAAGGATCGCCCTGTGAAGGCACCCTACAAAAGTAGTGCTGAAGTAGCTCATACAGCTGGGAGTGCAGTGAACATTTAATAAAAATAGTGTCTAAGTGCTTCCAGTATTGTTGACAACTTTATTCAAAGCATTGACTTGTCCTTATTAACTAAATAACAGCTTAAACATCATCCTATGAGACTAATATTTTGCAATAATCAAGTACCAAGTTCCCAAATCAAAGGAACAGCATTATAAAGAACCTCCTCCACCATGCAACACTACCACAAACTCTTAATATCAGACCATACCCCTTGAATAACATTAGTTGGCTGGCACAGTATGATGGATTAAAGCCAGAACCTATGCAGATCATTGCCTGTACATGGATGGGCAATGAGATGCATAAACACTTTAAGCTAATCATGTAGCCAAGCACCAGCTGATCCTGAAGTGAATGCTCTGGCACAGTGTGAGGTTAGTGGACACCACAGTGTCACCTGTATGTATGCAGTGGTACTGTGGGCATTACAGGGATAATGCAGCAATGTTGGCATTACAGCTGCTAGGTTTACATAACTGGCACACTATGTGCACCCCAGCATTTGTTTCAAACATTATACATCTCAACTTTATTTGTAAAGTTGAATCTTTTATCTGAAGGGACTGATATTGTATAAGACCCTATTGTGCATCAACACTGATTTCACCTAGGATTCTAAAATTTAACTTCACCAGTATGTGATATTTCCACTGTTGGCAGTGGTCCTGCAAGCAAACGGACATTCCCTCATGTAATGCCTGCAGACTGCTGACATGAAAGGGAGAATTTATGCTCAGTCTGGAAAATGCCTATTGAATTCAATGGGCTATGCCTATGCATTACAAGTATATACTACCATGCTAAGTTGATATTGCCAGTGTATACATACTCAGTATTTCTGCCTAGAAAGAGACACTTCCAATCAAAATCAGCTGCAGACCACTCTTTTGTTTGAGGAGATCTTCTCTTGGGATCAGATGACATGAAGAAGTGAGCAGAAGTTATTTTGGAATCTAGTTCCAGTCATGCAAACACTTCATTTAAAATAGCATTTGCACTTCACATGAGGTGTAATACTGAATTCTTCATTAAGACCTGGCTAACTGCTGAAATTTAATGGCATTGTCAATCTACCTTACTTTTTATAATCAGTGGTTGCACCATTTCCCTCTACTGTTATTCTAAATAACCAATAATGCAGTAAGCAAATAACCAATAATGCAGTAAGCAAATAACCAATAATGCAGTAAGCAAATAACCAATAATGCAGTAAGCAAAAATGATGCACAGATTATCCATGCATTTCTCTAGTCCACTTTTCGTATAGGATATACATAGTCATATGTTACCGATTCCTTTTCGCAGGGATTGTTTTTGTTTTCCAAGTATAGTAACATTTGCCTAATTGCATGTGGCTGTATTATTATTTCATTTTGCAAGATGAAAAAATAGCAACTGTTTTGTCAAAAGAGCAGATATAGCAGAACCCTTCCTTCCTTCTTTGTATAGAGGTACTTGACTATGCATACTGAATGGTCATTTTTCTTAATTTCTTGCCACAAAAGTATATATTTTTTGTGAACCTATATATAAAATGTGGCTCTGCATAACAGTGCCACTGTTTCCTTTCTGGTTTCAATGTGTGTTGCTATTTAGGAATCTGAAGCATAAGTCATATTAAATTCCCCAGGACTTAATCTGACACCTACCTACTGGTGTATTAATTTGCAAATTATAAATTTAAATTTTTTGACTTAAACATGGCTAGATATGCCCCACTGTAGTCACTGGCAAAGGTTTTCTCAAGGAGATAATGCGGGTTAACTTTAAAACGTAAAAAAAAAAAAAAAAAAAAGAATCATCATTTCAGTCCTGCACATAAAATAGCATTTTTCTGTTCTCTAGTATTCCTAGATATCTTAAGGAGACAAGCATTAGATATATTTTTATACTTAATTTGTAAAGGTTTGTTAATTATAAAGTTAACCAAATACAAGACCGACAAACTTGTTAAATAAAACAAAAAACAGTGCAGGCAAACGGACGCTTGTTAGAACCAATTCTCTTTAATACAAACAAAATGCTAGCTCTTTTGCTTAAACAGTGTTAAACGTCATCAGACAAATTCTCAATATGCTTTTTATTCTTAAATACTAAAAAAAACACCAATATTCAACAGAACCGGATATGACATCTAGGTATCTTTGTAAAGATGTAAAAATAAATAAATGCTTCCTTTTTATATATATATATATATATATATATATATATATATATATATATATATATATAAATTCAAATACATGATTATTGTACGTGTCATATATCAAAAAATATTAAAACCAATGGATTTAATGCCTATGTAAACTCTTCAATCACCCCAAACTGTTTAAACTTCTCAATTACATATAATACATATACAAAATGTTGACAGCCACATATCATTGAAACAATGAATTAGCATAACTAAAAAGTGTATTAAAAATATATATATAAAATATATATATATATATATATATATATATATATATATATATATATATATATTCTTGCATAATACTAAACTTAATAATCATCATGAACATGATAAAAATGACAATAAAAATAATGACTATACTAGTGGTACCTATAAGACACCTATCATTTTATAATAACTATCTATTCAATGCTTTTAGTTTTAAAATACTATTAATCAAACAATAATCACTGATACTGGGCCATAGATTGTGCCTCCAACCTCAACTGCCATATTAATTCATGCTTTTCTAACTGTACAGAGACGTTGCAGCAATCAGTATACTTTCTAGAACCCATCCAGATTTCGTTTTTTGTTCAGATGTATATCTGTGAGCATAGCTGTTCAGCGTAACATTATATGCCTAGGATGTAGGTACATCACATTGAGTCAAGTATGTGTAGAAGACATATGCATAGAGTGGGATTCCAAACATCTCAAACTACACCAATGTTTTGGAGTAATTAAATGAGCAATGTAGCATACAGAGTTTCATGTGTGATATTTATGTGAATTGTAACTGACTGTGCAGATTTATAGAAAATGCCTTAATGGAATGCATGTTGGCTTTACTTTCATTATGGTTACAGATACCCATACATTAACACACACATATATATTGTAAATGTATGTATGTGTGTGTGTGTGTGTGTGTGTGTGTGTGTGTGTGTGTGTGTGTGTGTGTGTGTGTGTGTGTGTGTGTGTATGTGTGTATGTGTATATATATATATATATATATATATATATATATATATATATATATATATATAAAAAGTCAAAACGCACAAAACCAGGAGAGGGATTAACTTTCCTGCATCCAAAGTTGCTAAAGATAACAAATAAATAATCCACATGCAGGTCAGGAAAATGGCTACAAGCTTCCTCAGGCACCAAGGACTCCAGGAATAAAAACGATCTTTTTGTATAATCCAAAAACAGTTTATTAGCTAGCAAAAGTAAGCGCTTTCACCCACAGGCTTTGTCAAACTCTAACGCTTCCATTAAAATGCAGTTACCTTATATACTAACAGATACAAGCTAATAGGTTCAATCAAACACTGAAATCAGTTGTAACAATTAATTACATCACTGACAATACACAGCTAAAATTCAAATAATTAAAAGATATATAAGCCTAAAAACATATAAATATAGGCATGAACCAAAGACATATGTCAAATACTATACAAACAACACACAACATAGTAAAACTATATATGATAAAAACTCCATAAATATATATTATTGATGGTATAATTGATTGTCAAGATCTAAATAATCTTTTTTTTACGTAATAGTGGTTTCACTTGTACTTTATCATTTAAGCCAGGAGTTTTGTCGGCTCTAAATCTAATTATCCAGCGTAATTCACATTCTTGAAGGTATGCATCCACATCACCCCCCCTCATGCTAGGCACTATATGCTGTAATACACTAAAAATAAAATGATGCTCTGCTCCGTTATTTCTAACATGCTTTGCAAGTGCATTGTGTTCAGAGCCAATTCGTATATTGTATACATGCTCTCTTATGCGTTCCCTCAGCTGTCTACAAGTTTTCCCTATGTAGAAAGCTGTACAGGAAACGCAGCGAGCAATATATACTACATTTGAACTAGTGCAACAAGTACAAGTTTTAAATATATACTCAAGGTTGGTAATAGGGTGTAAAAATTGCATGCCAACATCAATATATTTACATTGGTTACACTGTTGACAGGGTAAGGTGTTATAATGATTACACTCTATAGCTAAAGGTTTAACTATGGAGCGATTGCAGAGTTTACTTCTCAGATTCTGTTTATTTTTATAAGTAAAGTTAGGATTAGATCATACTATACTAAACAGTTCATCATCTAGACTCAAAACTTCCCAGTGTTTCCTAACAATATCCCTAATCATAGCTACATCACTGGTAAAATATACAGGGAGCCTGACAACTTCTGTTTTAACCTCTGGAATTGCATGGTCAACCCCTTTCCAGTCAGAAAAATAGGGTCTAGCTGAATCATTTCTAAGTTTATCTACTTTTGTCATATTTCTGTCTATCTCCTGGAAGTTGTAATATCTCTCTATAAGTCTATTTTTGAGAGCAGATATTTCATGAGAGTAACCTACATGACATGGATTGAGCCTGGATGCTCTCATAAACTGTCCCTTCATTATATTCTCGAACACGAATCCAGGGTGCACACTATGTCGATGCAAAAGCGTGTTCCTAAAACATGACTTCCTATGCACTGAAGTATTTAATAAACCACTTGGTAATCTATTTATATTAATATCTAAAAATGACAAACTCAAAGTGGAGTAATTCAAAGTGAATTTAAGAAATCCTGTAAGATCATTCAAACTACTGGCGAATGATAACAAAGATGCCTCATCTCCTTTCCATATAAGGAAGAGGTCATCTACAAAACATCTGTAGCAACCAACATTGTCCTTGAATGCAACAAGGGGAAAAAGAGAATCTTCCTCCCAATCAGCCATAACGATATTGGCGTAGCTATTGGCACATGATGTGCCCATAGCTACTCCATCTCACTGTATATAGGTTTTATCATCGAAAATAAACACATTATTTTCAAGTACAATTTCCAAAAACAAAGAAAGGATATCTATAGTATCATTATCAAATTCTGAATTATTCCTCAGATAATGTTGAAATCTTAACATACCCTCATGGTTTGGAATCACAGTAAATAAACTTACTACATCCAAAGTTACGAGTATATATGGCTCATGCTGTTCCAAAGACTTAGTATATTCATAGAGATCAAGCAAAAACTGCTTACTATCTCTCAATGTGTACTCATTTGCTTCTACTAATGGTCTCAAAAAGGATTCCAACAAAATAGAGATGGGCTCAGTGAGCCACCCACATCCGGCAACTATGGGTCACATAGGAGGTTATAGCAAGGACTTGTGTATCTTTGGAAGACCCTGAATTATGGGTATCAAAGGGTTGCATACTTTCAAATATTTTAAAAGGTCTATATCTATATATCTATAGATAGATATGGTTCTATATTTATGGTTAAAAAACCACAACATTGACATCTGCTTGGTCAATACCATTTGGTCGACAGTACAAAACATAGACAACAACTGGAAATGAGAATATTCACTTTCCCCAGAGACTGTGTGATCTCGAAGTTAGAATATATATAATTAGCAGCGGATGTGGTGGACACAACCCCCCTACAAAAACACTTGCTGTTGGTTTAGCCTGCTTCAGGGTAATCCTCGGAGCTTGCATACGTGTTGATGTGTTGTGTTTTGATATTGATATGTTGATATCCTCAACATTGACATTGCCAATCACAAGTAATACATCCTTATTATACATGGGTACCATATAACTGGTCACACATTGATTTTGTCATGGTCAGGTTTTCCCATAAATATGGTCAATGGTGAGATTTATCAAATTATGTAATACATGAGTGGTAGCTCATTGAGCATGGCATAATTGTAGGTTAGGTGACACGCATAACATGTAGCGTTTGCGGTATGTTTGCAATGTTGATATGTTTTGGTGTGGTGTTTATCTTGGGAGCTTTGGTAAGTGTTTGGGTTTGATCAAAAAGTAAGTGCATTGCTTAAATTTGTGATCACTGTATACAGATTATCAGGCAGGTATCCTTCTTTTTGCAAGATATGGCAAGCTCAGAGTTAATATATGTAATGGTAGGGATTGGATGTGGGATGGCATGCCCCCTGCAAATAATACATTTAAAGCAAAATTACAATAGGAAACCCTTGAATATTTCAGATAGTTAGATCACACTGCAGTATGGTCATATCTGAATGGACATAGAGGTGATATCCACTAGTATGTGGTAGTCCATGCAGTATAACCACATTTGTGTACAGTATTATAAGAGCTGGTATTGCTTGGTATATATCGGTAATACAATTACTGTAAACACAAATTAACTATAAAATATAGTCACATTCCACCTCCAAACATTATTCATCGCTATACTAACCAGTATCTCATACTATCATAACAGGCTTTATCATTCTAGTTAATGTAGTTATACATGTAGGAACTGAGCAGTTATGATTAACATATATGATTAACATATGCTATACTAACCAGTATCTCATACTATCATACTATCACAACAGGCTTTATCATTCTAGTTAATGTAGTTATACATGTAGGAACTGAGCAGTTATGATTAACATATTATCCAGCCATGCATGAGTACTACATTTTGCATACTTGTAGAAAAGGTTATATGATTACATAACAGGTGATATGTGATACTCACTGTACTCACAGTAGTGGAATATGCAAATAAAATAAAATGTGGTAAGAGACCTTGGGACACAGGTGGACAGTAGTCTCTCCTTTGATAATCACATCACCACAGTAGTCAGGAAATCCTTCTACATGGCACACCTCATCACAAAAGGTTTCTCATCCAGGAAAAAAGAGGTCATTGTTCCCCCCTACTCATCACTCATTAGACCCATTATAGAGTACAATGCCCCTTTTGGTATGTACCTCACAAGATATTTACAACAACTGAAAAGGCCGCAGAAATACCTCACAAAGAGGATTACTCACCTCAAACAGATGCTTTACACAGACCGTCTCAAAAAACTCCAGCTTTACTCTGTCATATATCGCCTACTCAGAGGCGATCTCTGCCTAACATACAAAGCTATGTCAAACCCAGAGCTGTTGGACATGCTCCATTTAAAGAAATCCCAATCCGTCCGAGCTACACGCTCTAGGGACCTAAACCTTGTCACCACAATAAACAGAACATGCTGGAGGGATAGATTCCTGTCCGAGAGACTTCCCATACTCTGGAACAAACTACCTATCTATATCAAACAAAGCTTCTCATTAGCACTCTTCAAGAAACATCTTGATGATTGGATAGGAGATAGGAAATTCACCCTGGGGATCACTTCTGTGTCTCTGCTTGACAGGGGCACAAGAAAATAATTTTCTTGGGTGGCAAAAGCCAGGGTACTATTTGGCTAGGCTTATACAGGCCCTAGGGCCAATAGCCTAGTACCTACCTATGAATCTATGAATATACAAAACATGCATTTTTATTTAGACAAACAAATTAGCTACCAAAAATGTAATGAATATTATGATCATGTAAAGTATTAATGCTTATGTATTAATTTCTTTATATTTACTATTTATATTTATGGTTTGTCAATAAGATGCATCCGGGTACTGGATCACTATAACATGGACTTACTGTACTCAGATCATCATTCTAATATGTGTATCGTGGTGGTTTATTGATGATTTATTTAGTAATACTTTTTGATATGTGCAGTAACGTATAGTTGTTGGTTGCAGTCAGGGTGTCCCACAAGGTTCTGTCCTAGGCCCTTGCTTGTTTAGAGTGTATTTTTCAGACCTAACTTTTTCATCTGAGGTGTTCTACAGTCTATGTGCAGATGACCTGAAATTTGGTAAACTGATTACATGTGTTACAGATAAGGCATGTCTGCAAAATAACTTGACTAAATTGAACATTTGGGCACAGGAGAATAATATGCTGATAAATACATCAAAACTAAGCATATGAGATTTGGTAGGCATAAATTGAAAGGTGAATATTTAATACAACACACAGTGATTGAAACTGTAGACTCATTTAAGGACCTAAGTATATGGGTAGATTCAGCTATGAGTTTTTCTAATCATATCAACCAATTGGTTAATGATAGTTATAGAACTATAGACTGTATAAAAAGATTTATAAAGTCGAGGAAATCAAAAATAATGAAGTCCTTGTTTGTCAGTTACATTAGACCCAAACATTTTTTGCCTCTCTGAACTTGACAGATGTTGTAAAATGGGTTACAGTAAGCAAAATTGTAATAAGATGTGCTGGTGACATGTCATGAAATACATACATGAAAAGTAATGTAGGTACATAGAGGAAGCATCCTAACAGCAATTCTCTGAAATAATAATGGGTTTTCTGTTGTTGCACTACTTAGTGATGTCATCACCTTTAATTTGGATGTTGCTCATGAGTCTTTGTTATTATAAATACTGTTCTTATAATATTGATTATCTAAGTTAGCAGGATGTATTCCCTATCTAGGGATGCGCAAGTGTATTACATTATGCCTTTCATATACTGTATGGTTAAGCACTGAAGGCATATGTAATGCATATTAGAAATACCTATATTACTATTTTTAAACTTCTGAAGTAACTTTACAGTATGGGTATGATATTCTATATACTGCTTGGCTCAGCTGTACAATTAATGACCTGTATGCAGAAGCCTTATACATGAACAGGTAAGTTATAACTTATTTAAGTGAGGTGCTTTGAGCAAACTAGAAGGACTGCAACTATATCCACCTGCTTAACTCCTCACAAATTGTTTTCAGAAAGATGCTTAGCAACTGCACACACATTTTATTGTAGGTAGTCCAACCTACCTGGCACCACTGGTAGATATTCTCAGAGCAGCAAATAACAGAACAAAACTAAATATCATTACAGTTACATTTTGACTATATGCAATTTAATTTCAACTGGGGAGGCAGTTCTAATGTATTAATAGGTCAGGTATGGTACAAGCATAATACAATGAGTCATGGGTAATATGCAAATTATTACTGAACACATCTCTCTTACACGTCTATATCCATATTATATACACATGCGTGAATAGCAGCATCTCTGCTTTGCAAAGACTATCAAAACACCATGAGTTAAAAAGACAGAAAGGACCCAAATAGCACAAAATATGATAGCATTATTAAATTCCAGTACTTGCTAGTGTTTTACCCATATTACAGTAATGTGACAACACAAAATTCCTAGAATGCATACTGTAGGTACAGTACATTTCTTACACATCACTAGTGATACATTCAAAACAAAAAGAAACATCTATGTAGAACATATACATGAAATAATAATAATTGCACATGTGGTTGCAGTACTGTCTGATAAAAATAATACATGATTTATATTAACATAAAATTGTGTTATGCTTGTCAGGAGCAAAAATAGAGGATATGAGACAAGCCTTAGAATGCCTTAATGGAGGAAGTATGGATCTGTTTTTATTCATGTTGGTACAAATTATCTCATTCTCAAGGACTATTTGACTGTTAATAGGGAAATTACAGCCCTCTAAGATAATGTATCCTGTAGCAGTATTAGTATGTATTTTTCACAAATCACATATAGAAAGGAGAGTCAGTCACCATGAATGAAAATAATTTTTGAGTAAATACATACATGAAAAGCATGTCCCATTTAAAAAAAATAGAAATGTTTAGAGCATCTGAACTTAATTTTGGCCACACTTGTTCAGACAGAATGGTGTACATTTGTCAAGATTAGAAAAGATAATTTTTGCAGCACATATTTTGCAATATTTGGCAAACACAAGGCAGGATTTTTTCCAGGTCAAAAATTTAACATTTCACAGATAGCAACATTTGATATATCTCTGATGGTTGTTAATTCTAGGAGTATTTTATTATTGGAATATTTGCTAAGTTTCCACAAGATTGATGTTATTGTTTGTGAAACATGGTTAAAGAAAACTTACTGGAAACAAATTCTGTTAGGCTATAAATGTTTTTAATGTAACAGACATACTAACAAAAAATCAGGTGGAGGTGTTATGATAAGGATTAAAGATAGGTATGAGACCTGTGATTATTACATGTTCAGTGATAACACCAATACTATAGACTATGTAACTGTGACAATAAAGACAACCATGGAATATATAACAATTGTTGGATTGTATAGACCACCAAAGTCAAATGCTGATGGCCTAAAGGAATTCATACATTTCTTGCATGAAACACAAGAAAGTAGAATAAAATTAGTAAGGAAGTTATTCACAATGTATGATCAAGAACAGCACTTTCTTCAGATTGTAAAAAAAAAAAAAACTACCAGGGAAAGGAACATACTAGACATTGTTTTTGTTCCTAAATAAATTACTGTCTCTTCATGTCAGTTTTACCACCATTGATGTGCAGTGATCGTGAGATTATAAAGGTTAATTTGATGCTAGATAATTCTGCCAAATTGAAATCTCAGTCAATATACAGAAGATTAATTACAGACTATATGGAAGTAAAACAGTCACTATGTAAAACTAAATCGAGTGATGCATTCAGCGCAAAAACTGCAGAAGGAATGTGGAATGTTTTGAAAGTGAAACTGAGTGCAAAAAATCAAAAAATGTTTAACATCAGGATCTTGGCATGCAATGTCAGGAGGATATATTTGCATAAGAGCAAGATACCTGATTAAGGTGAGAGACAAAAATATAAGAAATTGAAAAGAGGTTCAGCTGTAACTTTGAAAAATGAAATAAACATATTAGACAAACAAATAGTGCAGAGAAGACCAAGAGAATTTTGAAAAACAATGTATAAAAAGATATTGATTATAATAGTAAACCATTTTATAGATACATAAGATGTGGAAGGAGTAAAGACATACAAACTGATAAAGTGTATAGATTCTAAAATTTATTCTCAGACACAACATGCTATAGATATATTTACAAAATCTTATGTTCCACAAAGGGAGTGATAAGTTGTTCTAGTGATAACCAGGTAAACTCCAATACTGGAATCTGAATAGATTATATTGAAAAAGAACTATGGAAACTGGATCCAAACAAAGCACTGGGAGGAAACAGAATAAGTAATAATGATCTGAAAAAACTTTAGCAAAACCTTATAGTACAATTATATTTATTATTTACTAGGTCATATAAATATGGGGAGATTCCTCAAGATTGGAGACATGTTCTTATTAAACCTGCCCTTAAGGGAAAGGGAAGTAGGAGAAACCCAGGGTCGTATAGACCCTTAAGTCTACTTTCATGTTGTGGAAGAATAATGGAGAAGGTAATACTGAATAAGTTATTGTCAGAAGTGGAGATGTTGGGACTTGAAACCATACATCAGCATGCTTATGTTGAAAATAGATCTATTACCACCTGTAACATGATGTTCTATAACAATATAATAAAAGCTATGGATACAAAATTGTGCTATGTTTTAACTTGTATAGATTTAACTTCAGCATTTGACAGAGTCATACACAAAACACTGATCAATAAATTATAACAACTAGGTACTGATTAACTCTTGATAAGCTTGGATAGCTGCATGGCTTACAAATAGGATATTGCAAGTATTACACAGCAATCGGACATGATTGGTTATCATCTAGGTGTCCCACAGGGCTCTGTCCTAGGCCATTACTTGTTTAGATTGTATCTTTCAGACCTAACTTTTTCTTCTGTGGTGTTCTACCGGCTATATGCAGAGGACCTGAAATTGGCTAAACTGATTACAATGTGTTACAGATAAGGCATATCTGCAAAAGAACTTGACTAAATTGACCACTTGGGCACAGGAGAATAATATGGTAATAAATACATCAAAAACTAAGCATATGAGATTTGGGAGACATAAACTGAAAGGTGAACATTTAATATGGCACACAGTGATTGAAGTTGTAGACTCATTTAAGGACCTGGGTATATGGGTAGATACAGCTGTGAGTTTTTTTCTAATCATATTAACCAGCTGATTAATTGATAATTATAGAAATATAAATTGTATAAGAAGATGTATAAAGTCTAGGAAATTAGAAATGATGAATCCACTGCTTGTAAGTTACATTAAACCCAAACTTGAGTACAGAATAACAATATGGAAACCTTATAAGAAAATAAGCATTAGTAAACTAGAAAGAATACAGCAGACATTTACCAAGAGCATCCATGGATGTGAAAATTTAAGTTACCGTGAAAGACTAAAATATCTGAGTTTGTGCAGTGGTTTTTATAGATATTTAACAGGAGATCTTATTCAGGTACATATGGCATTTAGAGACAACTATCTCTGGGAATGTTTGGTGTTATCAAAAAGTACTATAGAATCATCAGACAACCTATGTAGAAGATTCTATAGTAATGAGAACTGCACTAACTGGTTCTCTGAAAGAGTAGCCAATGCATGAAACAGACTACCAAACTACATTAAAGTAAGCACTAGTTTAGATATTTTTATGAACAGCCTGGACACTAATTATGGTGTGATATTGCATACATTTGTGTGGCTTCCTTTGGAAACTGCTGTATGTAGATGGCAATACTTTAGCTGTAATGCTTGCCGCAAACACCCTTTGTTGGTACACATTTTTCACATATATTTTATCTATAGTTATGTCATGCCTTCAGTATGGAAACCTGTTTATCAGTCACATCTGTAGAAAGTTGGATATCTGTGTGGCTGTAAAGAAAAATGAAACACTAATATGCTCTGGAGTACATTTTCCTTCTCTGTTATATGTTTTTCTGTTTGAATGGTAATTTGGAGCAGTGGTTTTATGGGAACTTGTGATGTTCATCGTGTTTCACTGTTGTAGTCATTACACTTGGGTTATCCTGCTGGCAGGCTACCCTCAGTCGGCCTTAATTCCAAAGTCCTGGTCCGGCATCGATTGCTGTCACCTCTTCCCTGATGTCAGTGCGCCAGGGGTATAAAACATGCAGCCGACACCATTTTCTTCAGTCTTTCTTGCCGCGCGGTGCCCAAAGCAAAAGCCGACTCCTGAGATTTTCAAAATCAAATTTCAGATCCAAAGTCTTCAATAAAGCTAAGTACCCCATTGGGGAAACTTTTTTCTTGCTCCAGACCAATGTCAGAAAAAGTTAACAATTATATTTCTTGTGGGAAGCAAATACCTGCCTCATAAGGATTTCCACTCTTACTGTGTTCCTTGCCTAGGCCCTGACCACGACGTTGCTAGTTGTCGCTTTTGTGCTAGATTTAACCACTGCACTATTAAGCATCAGTACGATTTTTGCTTTTCATTATTTTGGCAGAAGGTTTAACTACATTATGCCGTTGGAACAACCAACGACCAGAATTCATAAAAAACGCAAGGATAAAAACAAGGACAAGCATCCGAGGTCCAAAACCGACGAAGAAGCCTCTTCTAGGACAGACGCCGGTTCGCCGGTGCTTAGTGAGGCACTTTCCCAGCCCCTGACTCCCATTACCTCAGAGCCACAGGCCGCCTCTGACTCCCACGTGGAGTCAGCTAGGCCTCTGGATACTCAAGGTATTGGCCCTTCGGAAATTAATCCTTCAGATGGGTCCGGAGTCGCTGAGCAGGCATCGGCTTCTGAGGGTGCCTTCAGACCTACACAACTTTATATAAAGCCTACTTCAGCATCCAAAACAAAGTCTAAAACAATTTTAAAGACAAGGAAACCAGTACAGCATTCTCCAGGACAGGCTTCTATGCCTAAGAAACAGATGGCTCAAAATGGCCGAAGACCTAATTACTTTGATCAGGGGTTCCCATCCCCCTCCTGATAAGAGGCCTAGGCAAGACACTGAATATGATTCCTCTGATCAGGTTTCCATTTCCTCTGATTCCTCTTCTGATCAGGGTTATTCTGTTCCTCCCTATGAGGATTCTGATGCTGAAGATTCTATTCCTTCAGCTTCTCCTCCTGAGGACTATTCTTTTGAGGAAACCCTGCATACCATGAGGGAGCATTTCCATTGGGAGAGCCAGGATTATTCCAATTCTAAGAAAAGACTTGGAGACTTTCTTTTACTTCCTCAGCACAGACCTCTTGCAATTCCCCCTGTTGTAGACATAGTAGATGCTGTTTTTTCAGAGTCTGGCCTGTCTCCAGACTCTTTACCTCCTGCCCCTGTTAAGCCGGACAGATACTACAGGGTCCCAGACTCCCATAAATTTCTTTACAAAAACTCTGCTGCTGACCCAGAAACTATCTCACAGGGTCCCAAAGGGGTCAAGGCTGCTTCTGCCAAAAACCCTGTCCCCTCAGACAGAGATTCTAGGGCTTTGGACAGATGGGGGAAAAAAGTTTACACTTCTACTACCTTGGCTGTAAGGGCTTTAAATTGTCAGTTTCATATGCTCAGATATCAGCAATACTTAATGTCTTTGTTAAAACAAAAAATGTTAACAAATTCTGAATGTTCTGAGAACAAAGATTTGCAGGAATTATTGCATGTAGCTGAACAAGTGGGAACACATACTTTGCAATGTGGCTATGATTCACTGGAGACCTCGTGCAGGGTCGCTATTACAGGTTCTGTTATTAGAAGGCATGCTTGGTTAAAGGAACAGAATCTGCCTGATCATGTTAAAGCAAAATTATTAGATGCTTCATTACAGCATGATACTTTGTTTGGTGTTAAGGCAGAGGAGGTCTTAAAGAAAATGGAGGATAAGGCAAAATCTATGCAGACAGTAAAGGATTTCTTACAGGTACAGCCACCCAGATTTAGCAGGAACTAACCTTCTAAGTATTGGTCCTTTCCAGTGTCAGACAGGCCACATAGAGGCAGATTCAGATGCTCTAGAGGCAGGCAATAGCTCCAGGGCTCATACAGGCCCAAACAATGGGGTGCTTCTACCTCCAAAAGCAGAGAAGACAAATCACAGCCTTATAGAAAACAGTCCCAATGACTTCCCTCTGCCAATGCTAAGCACTTATTTTTTGGCAGCACCCTTAGGGGGAAAGCTAGCACATTTTTCACAAAACTGGCACAAGATCACCCAGGACAAATGGGTCTTAAATATAGTTTCTCAGAGATACATGTTCCACTTTCACACCCTTCCAAAGGCAAAAGGTATGCCAGACCTGCCACGCAATCAATGGCAAGAGGCATAAAAACAAGTTTCATCTCTCATGGACATGGGGGCTATTCAGCCAGTGCCACAACAAGAGCAGGGACAAGGATTTTACTCAAGACTTTTCTTAGTACCAAGAAAGGACAAAGCCTGGAGACCTATTCTGGACCTGTCTATTCTAAATACTTTTCTGGACATCCCAAAATTCAAAATGTTGACTCTACAGCAGCTTCTGCCCATGCTGGACAAGAAGGCTTGGCTTGTAATGTTGGACCTCAAAGAGGCATACCTGCATGTCCCAATCAGACAATCTTGCAGAAGATACCTCAGATTAATAGCTGGCTCAATGCAATAACAATTCTCTGCACTGCCCTTTGGCTTATCAACTGCGCCCAGGGTCTTCACAAAATGCCTGGCACCAGTAATTGCATTTTGCAGACAAAAAGGGATTCAAATCTACCCCTACTTGGACGACTGCCTTATTCAAGCAAAGAACAAAGATATTCTACTACAGCATCTGGCATTTGTAAAGAGATTACTAATTTGCCTAGGGTACACAGTAAACGAAAAGAAATCAAAACTAGTACCCTCTCAAGAGATAATATTCCTGGGTGCAAGCTTAAATACAACTGCCCAGATGGCTTATCTCACGCCAGACAAACAAAGGCATCTGACTTCCTACTTCAAAGACATGGCATCAAAGACCCAGTTATCTGCAAGAAAAATTCTGCAGGCTCTGGGCTACATGGCATCCTGCATTCTACTAATTCCATATGCAAGACTGCATATGAGGAAACTACAATGGTATCTAAAAAGTGTTTGGACTCAACATTGCCACAGCCTGGAAACAGTAACTACTCTCATTCCCTGCCTGCAACAGGACTTTCAATGGTGGGCACAGGCCTGTGACCACAACAAGGGACAGCCAATCACCTTACCCACTGCCAGGCGGACACTAACAACAGATGCATCAGATTATGCCTGGGGGGAGCACATGGCAGGAAAATGTATTCAGGGCACATGGCCCACAAACCAAGTGCATCTTCATATCAATCAAAAAGAGATTTTATTTATTTTTTTATTTTACATTTGTTAACTGGGATGGTCCGACTGGATACATGTCCTTTTTCAGCGGAGGCCTGGGGAGAAAAGCTCCAACAGAGTTACATTGATAATTAGTTACAGTAAATGAGCTGAAAGAACTTAACAAAAACATAGGCTATTTACATACAAGTACAAGACTGCCATTACTATTTCTGAGATTACTACAAATGTAACATTAATAACATATTAGCAAGGACGGTAGGCAGTATAATGACATAGAGTTAGACAGGATACATATCTCTTTATCACAGTATACAAAGTACTTATCATCTTAGCTAGTTGTTTATGTTTTAGTTAATGGCACAGAGCTAGTCTGGGTTTGAGCAAGGACATAGCCAGTGTGACTTGAAGTGGAGTTTTAGACTATTTTTGAATTGACTTAGAGAAGTTGCAAGTGTGATGTTATTTGGGAGAGAGTTCCATATTTTACCAGTGGTGTTGGCAAATAGCGTGTCACCACCTAGGTTGAGAGATTTAGTTGTTTGGACAAGGAGTCTGTTTGCTGAGCGAAGGCAGCTTAGATTGGAGTAGGGAGTCATTAAGTTTTTTAGTGCTGGGGTATTCTCAGGTTGTTTAAGGATTTTGAAGGCCTCTATGAGTTGGGACTGGTGAAGAAGGTGTGGGAATTTTATCCATCCAAGCTTTTTCAGGTTAGTACAGTGGTGTGTTCTGTAGGGTAGGCCTGTAACGAACCTGGCAATGTGATTATAGCAGGATGAGAGCTTGGCCAGATCAGATTTGTTAAGGTGAGTGAGGACAGGAGAGGCATATAGTAGGGTAGAGAGAAGGTGTGAACGGGCTGTGGCTGCCCTGGCATTCGGGGTAAGGAAGGCTTTAATTCTATATAGGGTCCCAAGTTTCTTGTTGACTGACTTAATGGCTTGGTTGATATGTATATCAAATCTGAGTTTATTGTCAATGTTTACTCCTAATAGCTTTGTATAGGTGTCTGGGGAGATGATGGTCCCATTATTGGATTTTATAGTGAAGTTTTCAGTCGGAGATCTATTGGTTGGGTAGAAGAGAAGTAACTTGGTTTTGTTTGGATTTAAGATCAGGAGATGGTTGGCAAGCCAGTTTTCGACTTTGGTGAAGCTATGTTGGGTGGTAGTTAGTAGATTTGCAAGAGAGGCATTGGAACATATTATAGTCGAGTCATCTGCATATTGAATGCAGGTGGCTTCAGGGATGACTGTTTGGATGTCGTTTATGAAGACTGAAAAGAGAGGTCCTAATATGGAACCTTGAGGAACTCCTATGGTATTTGGTAGTAGGCAGGAGAGCTTGTTTTGCCACATTACTGCTTGTTGTCTCCCAGTGAGGTAAGCTTGAAACCAGTCAAGGGCTGGAGTATCTAGATACAGGGTTTTTAAAGTATATAAAAGTAACTGATGGTTTACCATATCGAAGGCTTTTGATAGGTCCAGGAAGAGAGCGGAGGATATTTTTTTATTATTCTGGTTAAGATTAATGTTTTCAGTAAAAGAGAGGAGGGCAGTGGTTGTACTATGATGGGGTCTGAATCCATGTTGAGAGTCTGTGAGTAGTTTATTTTGGGTTAGATAGAGCATTAGTTGGTTGTGCATGCACTTTTCCATAATTTTGGCAAGTGGTGATAGTATGGCTATAGGTCTATAGTTGGATAGTTCTGTGGATGAACCTCCTTTGTGGAGTGGAATAACATAGGATATTTTCCAAATTGAGGGGATTGAGGCCTTGGTTATGGTTCTGTTAATTAGGATTGAGATAGGGTAGGCTACAACATCTGCAGCATTTTGCAGGTATTCAGCCGGCAGAAGATCAGCTGAAAGGGTGGTTGGCTTCAGTTTTTTCAAAAGGGATCTGATAAAGGATGTGGACGAGTGGTGAGTCGGGTATAGTGTTTATAGAAGTGTGGGGAGGAGAAAGTTGGTTAGCTAATGACTGGATGGTTTCTGCGAAGAAAGTATTGAATGAATTGGCTATATCTTCTTGGCTCTTGTCAGATAATATTCCTGGGGTCGGAGTAGTGGATTTGCCTAGTTGGAGAAGTTTATTTATGCCTGCCCAGTACTTTTGAGGGTTATTCTGATGTTTATGTTGCAGATTGTAGAAGTAATTTTTCTTATCTAGTATGATGGCTTTTTTAGTCTCATTTCTAAGTTGTTGGAATTTGATACGATCTAGGGGTAGTTTGGTAGTGCGCCATTGCTTTGTCTCTAGTTGTTATTTTGGTTTTGGTGTCTGTTGTTAGCCAGGGTGCTGGTTGAGTTTTAATTCTTATTGAGCGTTTAGGGGCATGCGAGTCAAGTATAGTAAGGAATGAATTGTTAAATGATGACACTGCCTCATCAAAGGGAAGGAACTTTAGTTTTGTCCAGTTACATGATTTGAGTTCAAGTTGAAATTTAGTTGGGTCAAAGTTTTTCTTGGATCTGATAGACCTATAAATAGGTAAGCTTGTACAATTAATTTTGTCTTTCATGATGTATGTGAGCAGGTGATCACTAAGATCATTAGGGAGAGTTCCAGACATATAGTTCTGGGGATGACTGTTGGTGAGTATCCAGTCTAGTATACTCTCTTTTTGGTTATTGTTACCTGTACGTGTGGTAGATGATATTATCTGAGAGAATCCATGTAGGTTAACAGGGATGGGGTTGGACTGTGCTGTGCATTGGTTCCAGTCAATATTAACATCGCCCAGGACAATGGTTTCTTGAGGGTAGTTGTTGGCTAGCCAATGTAGAATGACCTCTAGTGTTTCTACATTGTTCCCATGGGGAATATAGGTGACAATTAGGTTAATGCCCTTATGATTATTTAGTAGAATTTTTAGAGCTAGTATTTCAGCGTTAGAGACCTGGGGTGGTTGTATAGGGTTAGTTATGATGTTAAGTGTGCTATTATATAAGACGGCTATTCCAGATAGCAGATGCTAGCTGTACAAAATGCCCTGACAGCCTTCAAGGACCTACTTCATCCAGGACAACTACTGATAAAGACAGACAATACTACAGTCATGTGGTACATAAACAAGCAAGGGGGCACACATTCCTACCCCCTCTGCAGGCAAGCCATGACTTTGTGGAATACAGCATTGACTTATCAAGTACATCTGCAAGTACAATTCCTGCCAGGAAAGACAAATACTTTGGCAGATGAACTAAGCAGAAACCTCATGGATCCTAACGAGTGGAAACTGGATCCACAAATATTCAACATGATAACAGGGAAATGGGGATGCCCAGACATAGATCTATTTGCCTCCCCTCACAACTGCCAGCTACAGAGATTCTGCACTCGGACTTATCACAAGCAAGCATGGAAAGTGGATGCCCTTTCATTCAACTGGAAAGCCCTTACAGTATATGCCTTCCCTCCTCTGCCTCTCCTCTCCAAGGTACTCCTAAAGGTCAGACAAGAGAAGCCAAAAATGATACTGATTGCCCCAGACTTGCCATGCCAGCACTGGTACCAAATCCTAAAAAGCTTGTCTCAAGGCCCAGCCTGGACATTGCCTCTAATACCTCGTTTACTGACTCAACAGAACAATCAGATCCTGCACAGCCAACTCAGAACCCTAAATTTGGCTGCATGGTGGATAATGTAATCATTCAGAACACACCTCTCTCTAAAGCAGTTATGGATGTTATTTTGGAGGCCAGGAGGTCCAGCACCAGAAAATCTTATGCAGAAAAATGGAAGAGATTCTGCTTGGAACCAAGCACAGGGAATTGACTCGCTTGAACCAAATATTCCTCAGATTTTGCAATACCTAACTGAGATAATGGACAAAGGCCTATTTTTCTCATCAATTAAGATCCATGCCTCTGCCATTTCAGCTCATTACAATACGGACCTACCTATTTTTTCTCATCCACTGCTAAGACAGTTTCTCAGAGGGGTCAAAAACATAAGACCTCCAAGGAGAGCTTTAATACCTACATGGGACCTAAATTTTGTCTTGGAAAAGCTCACTCTGCCTCCTTTGGAGCCAGCCAATACAGCAGAGATAAAATACTTGTCATGGAAAACCGCTCTTCTCCTAGCAATAACTTCAGCAAGTAGAGTCTCAGAGTTACAGGCACTAATGGCTGTGGAACCTTTTATTTTTTTTCCATCAGGACACGGTTTCTCTAAGGACAAACCCGACATTTATGCCTAAGGTAGTGTCCAGCATGGCTCTTAACCAAACCATTCATTTGCCTACCTTTTATCCAAACCCACAGAATAAGGGGGAGAGACTTCTGCATACTTTGGACATATACAGACAGCTACGCTTTTACTTGGACAAGACTAAAGCCTTCAGAAAGACTGAGCAACTCTTAGTGGCATATGTTGCAGCTTCCCAAGGAACAGCCATTTCAAGGCAGACTATTTCAAAATGGATAGGCCACTGCATTTGTTTCTGCTATTCACAACATGGCAAATCAGTGCCCAAGGGCATTAGGCCACATTCTACCAGAGCAGCAGCCACTTCAGCAGCCTACCTCAGAGGAGTACCAACCAAGGATATTTTGGAGGCTGCAACATTAGCTTCAGTGCACACTTTTACAAAGCACTACCATTTACCTCTCTACTCTAAATCGAGAGCAGGCTTTGCCACTGTAGTTCTGCAGGGCCTCATAGCCACTCCAAACTCTATTTAGGCCCAGCCGTCCATCCTAAGCTTTGGGATTCAACACAAGTGTAATGACTGCAACAGTGAAACACGATGAACATAGTACAGTTGTGTACCTACCATAAATGTAGATGTTCGAGTGTATTCACTGTTGCAGTCCAGGTTACCCTCCCACCACCCCCCTTTTTTCTTTGCTGGGGCTTATCTGTACCTATCTATTCTATACAACCTATGTGGTGTATTTACTTGTAAATGAAGGCTATGTGCATGCTTTTTTATGATCATAATTTTTACAGCCTACCTTTTTGGGGGCAACTGACATCGGGGGCAAGAAAAACTGAAGAAAATGGCATTGGCTGCATCTTTTATACCCCTGGCGCACTGACGTCAGGGAAGAGGTGATAGCAACCACTGCCGGACCAGGACTTTGGAATTCAGGCTGACTGAGGGTAGCCTGCCAGCAAGATAACCCAAGTGTAATGACTGCAACAGTGAATACACTCGAGCATCTACATTTATGGCAGGTACACAACTGCACTTTCACTCTGCTTGTTTAATGTTATAGGTGTACGTTTTGATCATAGCTGGATTAGATGTGGCTTTATATGCAGAGTACTGGTTGTATTGTACGAAATGTGTAGGCTACGGAGATGAAATATAGTTCCTGTAGTCTATCACAATGCTTCATGTTTTGAAGAGCATCTTTTCTTTTTTAAAGAATCTTTAGTTTCTTTATTTTCTTTTTAAGAAACGTTCTGGAGTTATGTCAGACGGCCTGTATTTAGGCTGCTGAATTCAAAACTGTATTCTACTATAGGTCAGGCTAATGAGATAAATACGGTACAATGATTTCTAGTATATGTAAGCTATAGCTTTGGGATGATATATATTACAGAATCAGTTCATATTACTTTGGCTACAAACCAGTGAGCAAAACCAAATGTATTGTCTTCAGGACTAAAAACTGTTATATTTCACTGCATACTTCTAGCATATTTCTATTAATTTTGTTATCAAATATGTATTTTTCCTAGACTCAGTAGTAATACAGTAATTAGCACTGAGAGCTATACTGTTGCTATTGCATTAAAGCAGTGATTTCATTCAAACTACTTTAAAACATTTCTGCTTCCCTAGCATAGTTACAGTTCTCAGTCTACACTCATCATATTTCACTAGTCACGGTCCCCTGCCTAGAGTTATCTTTAAAGAAAAAGGGACCAAATGGGGGTGGTCCCAACAATGACTATTGAGGGATTCCACTGAACATCTGAATATACTTGCATATGTAACCTACTATTCTTGTCTTTTGCACTGTATCTTTATTAATTTACTTACTGAATGACCCAGCTGTTAAGTTCCAGTTGAGCAAATTTATTCATAATTTCTTGTGAAGAATGTTGTCAAATATCTTTGTAAAGTCTTGACCTGCTGCATATGTTGTTAGCTCTCCATCCAGACAAATTAGTACCTGCTCATTAATGCTACCAGATTAAGTAGGCAAGATATTCCAAAAACAAAACAATGTAGATCTTTTTCTGTTAGTCAGGTCACCAGTGTCTTTTACGATAAGTTTGATCTTTACCTTCTCCATAACTGTGCTGACAGGGAGGACAGATAAGTATGTAACTGTTTGGGTTTGGTCCAGTACCTCCTTTATGTCTGAGAAATATAGCTTGACACCTGACATCCATAATTTGCTTGATTGTAATGAATTTGTTAGCATGGATAAGGAAAGGTTTCAGCAGATTATTCCTAATATTATACAGAAGACTGCTGTGGTGGGAAAACTGGCATCCCCAAATGTTAATGGCATTACTTTTTTAATTTTCATGAATATAATCTCCTCCACGATGTCAGGGATGTTATTATTGGTGGGCAGGGCCTTTACAATAATAGATTTTTGAAGTTTGTATACAATTTCTTTGTCCGGTTGCATGCAATTAGCTGAATATCAGATGTTACTACATTACTTATTAACAATGTACATCAGTCACTGTCCATTTAGCTTTCTGTCACAATTAAAGAATATTTGTTACTTTCCTTGGTTTTTGATACTAGTCTAGTTTCATAGTCTGATCTCACTGATTTGATCAGCTTGGTTGTAGAGTATAAAAGAAAAACAGTATATTTAGATTTAGTTTTTGTCCTTATGAAGCCATGAATGAGGTGAACAGCCTAATGTTTTTTTCATGTCTTTCAACATAGAAGTGCTTGATTATATGTGCCTTGTAGATTAAGTGCTTGCTTATATGTGCCTTGTACATTAAGTGCTTGATTATATATGCCTTGCACATTAAGTGCTTGATTATATGTGCCTTGGACATTAAATGCTTGATTATATGTGCCTTGGACATTAAGTGCTTGATTATATGTGCCTTGGACATTAAATGCTTGATTATATGTGCCTTGGACATTAAGTGCTTGATTATATGTGCCTTGTACATTAAGTGCTCGATTATATGTGCATTTGTACATTAAGTGCTTGATTATATGCGCCTTGTACATTAAGTGCTTGATTATATATGCCTTGTACATTAAGTGCTTGATTATATGTGCCTTGTGCATTAAGTGCTTGAGTATATGTGCCTTGTACATTAAGTGCTTGATTATATGTGCATTTGTACATTAAGTGCTTGATTATATGTGCCTTGTACATTAAGTGCTTGATTATATATGCCTTGTACATTAAGTGCTTGATTATATGTGCATTTGTACATTAAGTGCTTGATTATATGCGCCTTGTACATTAAGTGCTTGATTATATATGCCTTGTACATTACTATTTTCAGTTGACTTTTTTTGTTTGTTTTAACTTGGAGGTGAAAGAACAAGGTTTCCTTTCTGATCAAGCAAGGATGAAGGATTTATTAATGCTTTCCTCCCTAATTATCACCTGACAAATAGTCAGACAAGAGTTTTTGGATCAAGACCCTAACAGAGAAGCTGTTTTTCACAAAGAGCAGATTAGTCTAACCATAGAAATTGGTGTTCAGTAATGACCATGACAATTTTGCATTTTTGTCTACAATGTCATCTGCTGGTTACTACAGGGATAAGAGAAGTATCCCCAGCACCATACCAGTAAACCTTTCATGTTTTCAACAGGCCATTCAGACTGAAGTCTTCACCCACAGGATGTCCTTCCCTACTCTGCCCATGGCCGCCCCGGTACAAAGACAAGCCAGTTGGTTAGCACAAGAGGTGAAGAGCTGGGTAGCAGCAGATAATAGATATGAATGAGCTTGAGAGATTTGATGATAAATGGTCTAAATATGAAAGATCAACCCCCCCCCAAAGAAAAGGATTAAAATTAATAACATTTAGAAACAGAACAGCATAGTTTACAGTTGCTTACATATATATTATACAATAAACGGTTTTACTATTCAAAAAAGGTGTTTTGTGTTTGGAAAAATAAATCAGTGCGCTTGTTGTAAATTGAGCATTGTTGATAGAAATGAGTTCTAGCATTAAGAAATGTCGGTAATATCCAATTCCAGCTAAATACCTACACATTTTATTTTCAAAAAGTACAAAAGAAAGTCTTCCATAAGTTCAAACCAGTATACATTGTTTTTAGATCTTTTAATATTCACCAACACAGAAAACAGCAACATACAAATATAGGGTCATGCCACATTTTATTATTCAAAAGCAGGCACGCTGATTGAACAGACCAATCAGCATGCCTACTGTAAATAGTCTAACTCCCCAAGAAAAATTGTGTAAAAGTCATATTCTACTGGAAAGTGGAACCTGTTAACTGTTTAAAAAAAAAAGAAAAAAAATTCTGTGCTACCACATGCAAATAAGCTGACTCTGACTACACAAAAGGCAGCAGCAGGAACTCCTCAATATATTAAAAAAATTGACAAAAACTTTAATGGCTTATGTAGGTGTTTGCATATAACAGGCTTATTATATGAGCAGTATACATCCTAGGTGCTCCAAACTAATAAGAGATAACAGAAGAGCACTAAAGTCCACTTATACAATGACATTATTTAAAAAAGATTCATTTTTATTTTCTTAAATAATGTCATTGTATAATAGCAATAATCCACTCCTTTGTGTGAGTAACATAAGATTTACTCACAGTTGGCTTTACCCTTATAACCAAACATTGCCAACAGTGGGCAAATCCTGCTTTAGCCACACCCAATTGTGAATTATTGCTAAAGTAATGCACAAATTTAGCAAAACTGTAAAGTTATGGGAATGTCAGACATCGTAATAGCAGCATTCTTTTGAAATAACACAACCAAATAACTATTGCTTATATTTCTGGTGCAGTATGTTGTGCAGTTTTGGTAATACTGGGAAAAAAAACATTAAGTTTTAAGAATGTAAAAGAGCCGTACATAACTAAATAATAAGCCTGGGGGAAAATTCATCAAAATTAGAAGATATAAAGAAAGAACACATATTAATGCAATGGTACAGTCATATAGGGCACTGTTGAGCATAGAGACTGCACCTGAACCAGCATACATCTTTTAAATGAATTGGTCCACATTATGGACCTCTGCAGCAGAATACTTGATTATCCAAGAACTACACTCTGCACAGTGTCTTGTTGTAACTTGCTGCATGTACATAAAATACATCTCAATCATAGCTGCTATTTTAATTTTAATATGAAAAAGAAGTTATGTTTTACCATAATGTTCCATCTGTGTTGTAGATTTTTGTTCATTCATTACTATTAGGACCTCAGTTCCATCCTCGGAACCAATACGGACGTTTCCAAGCTTGTGCCAGCCAAAAACTCTCAGCTAAGACCTGCCCATAATGTCCCTCTCCTAGTTACTCCCGATGGAGTTTGTCTGCCCCTATATAATAGACGTAGTAACAGAAAAAATAGTAGAAGGCTCAGTCTGAGCAAATACCCTAACCAGGAGTTCCTAAAGTCCACCAGGAGTCCAGGCAGGGGGAAGGAGGGTGGGAAGTAATGAATGAACAAACATCTACTACACAGATGGAACATTATGGTAAGACATAACTTCTTTATCTGATGTTGTAAATCTTTATTCATTAATTACTATTAGGACCGAGTCCCCAACTACTTGAGTCCTGGGTGGCCCTAAGGAAGGATATTCCTGAGCACCATAGAACCAAAAGATGCTCGTCCCCAGGAGGCCAAATCCAGTTTGTAATGAGAGATAAAGGTATGAGGTCTTTCCCAAGTGGCTACTGCATGGATATCATCCATAGAGGCTCTGGAATGAAACACTACAGAAGTAACCACAGATCTGGTAGAATGACCCTTTATTCTGGAAGGTAAGGGTAGCTTATTCTGTTGGTAGATAAAGATAACGACGTTTCTAAGCCAGCAGGATGAAGTCACTTTGGAAACAGGTTTACCCAATCTGAGTCCTGCAAAAGCCACAAACAATTGATCTGTTTTCCTGAAAGATTTAGTCCTGTCCAAATAACAAAGAAGCTGCCGATGCACATCAAGGGTGTGCAAAAGGTACTCCCCTCTATTAGAATGCTGAGGGAAGAAAACTGGCAGGTCAATAGATTGGTTAATGGAAAATCCAGAAATTACCTTGGGGAAGAAAGAAGGGTCAGTATGAAGGGACACCCTATCCGTGTGGAAGATCAAGTAAGGTCTCTTGGCACTCAAGGCCTGCAGCTCAGATACTCTTCTCGCTGAGGTAAGTGCTACTAGAAGTAATGATTTCCATGACAAAAATTTTAAATCACATGACTCAAAGGGCTCTAAAGGAGGACCTGTGAGAGATTGAAGTACCAAAGTCAAGTCCCAGGGTTCTAAGGGAGGCTTGACCGGAGGTTTAACATGTAATACTCCTTTCAAAAAGTCTTGCATAGGCGGTGTGACATAATCGAAGAATTATCAAGTCCATTATGAAAATTGGCAATAGCTGCTAAATGTACAGTGATCATCGATGCTGAGGCTCTGGCATGTAAAAGAGTAGTCAGGTATTGTAGGATCATTTGAATAGGCATAGAGAAAGGGTCTATGTTCTGATCTTTGGCCCAAATAGAGAACCAAGTCCATTGACCAGAATAAACTTTCCTGGTGGAAGGTTTGTGTGAAGCCAGATGAATTTCATGAACAGGAGATGGCATGTCAGGCAGCCTGGCAATCATTGGAAGTGGAGGAACCAAGCTGTGAGCTTGAGACTGTGGAGGTTTGGATGAATCAGTCCCTGAGGATGAGATAACAGGTCTTGCGAATTATCCAGGATCCACGGGTTGTAAATCAGATGAGGCCATAAAACGGGAACCAGACTTGACAGGGTCAGTAGGGGGCAATGAGGATCACTTTTCTTCTCAACCTCTGAACTTTCTGAAGAAATTTTGGAATGAGGGGAAATGGGGGCAAGGCATACAGAAGACCCAGGGGCCAAACGTGCATTAGAGCATCCTTCGGTGGTTCCCCCTGAGGGGGGATCAGGGCAAAGTAGCTTCTGCATTTGTAGTTTAGGGGGAAGCAAACAGATAACAGCAAGGCTTGCCCCAGTTTTGGAAGATCCGATATGCTGTTACAGGGTTGAGGGACTACTCATGAGGCATCAGGATGTTCCTGCTCAGATTGTCTGCAATAAGGTTGGAACTACCCAGTGCCAAATCCTCATGGCTTCCCAACACAGGGGGGTAAGACCTGGTTCTGCCTTGCTTTTTGATATACAAGAAGACTGACATGTTGTCTGACTGAATTGCAATGTTCCCAGAGGGTAGGGATGCATGGAACGCTTGCAACGCTAAGAGAACTGCCCTCACTTCCAGGACATTTATGTGCAAATTGGCCTCCATAGTGGACCGGGTATCTTGGACCATCTTTCCCTGGAAATGCCCCCCCCCCCTAACAGGGAAGCATCCATGGTCACCGTGGCCATGGGCTGGGGATGACAGAACAGTCGACACCAAAGATTTGTTTGTGACTTCATCCACCATAGCATTTCTTCCTTGCAACGGTTTGTAAGATGTATCATGTGGTCGAGTGGGTGAGTTAGAAATGACCATTGTGCAGAAAGGAGCCATTGCAGGATTCTCATGTGCAGTCTCACCAGCTGTGCTAACATAATGGCAGCTGCCATGGAGCCTAAGAGTTGCAGTACAAGACATGCTGGTTCATAGGTCTGAGGAAGAAGGTCTTGGATTTGGTGTCTTATTTTGAAAGCCTGTGAGGGGGGAGAGAAGCTTGATAGGATGTTGTGTTGAAGACCACTCCAATAAATTCCAGTGTCTTTCTTGGGGACATTTTAGATTTGTCCTTGTTGATTGTAATCCCCCAGTGGAGAGCGAGACCTTGAGTGTAAGAGAGGCTGCAGACTAGGAGATTCCTGATCAGAGCGGTAAGGAGCCAATCATCTAGATAGGGAAACACCTGGAATCCTTGTAGTCAAAGATAAGCTACCA
This sequence comes from Protopterus annectens, assembly GCF_019279795.1. NCBI lineage: Eukaryota > Metazoa > Chordata > Ceratodontiformes > Protopteridae > Protopterus > Protopterus annectens. Next base: position 519,311,238 of record NC_056731.1, read on the forward strand.
CAACTCCTATACATTTGGTGAACACTCAGGGGGCTATTGAGAGAGCAAATGGCAGTGCCCTGAACTGAAAGTGACTGGCTCCCAGCCAGAAGCAGAGAAACCTCCGGGAGCAGTAATCCATCTTTATGTGGTAGTATGCATCCTGGAGGTCTATAGAGCACATCCAGTTGTCCCTCCCTAGGAAGGGAAGAATGGACTGCACCGTGACCATCCAGAATTTTTGAGGTTTGATACATTTGTTCAATAGGCTGAGATCCAGGATTGGTCTCCAGTCCCCTGTCTTTTTTGGCACTAAAATAAACCTCAAGTAAAACCTGGATCCTGTCTGGTCTGGTGGGACTGATTGGATGATTCTTTTTCTTAGCAGCTTTTTTATTTCTAAGGCTGCTAATTCCCTCTGATTGGGTGGTACATCAGGGATTCATTTGACAGGTCTAGGAATTAAATCAAAAGGTACTTGGTAGCCTCTGGATATTATTCTCTGCACTCAAACATCGGTAGTAATAAGATGCCATGCTGGTAGGTGCAGAGAAAAATGACCCCCGACTGCTTCCAGAGGAAAGCAATCAGGCTGCTGCTCAGGAGCACTGGTAGGGTCTGCCAGAGAAAGAATCTCTAGCGGCCTGGTTACACAGACCCACTCTACCCTGAAAGGGGCATCTTCCATATGAGTTGCCCCCTCTGCCCTGGGGGCATTGTTCACCACGAGTGTCGCAAAAAGATCCTTGGGATTTCTTGAACCACATTTTTCCTCCCTTTTGGTTCCTGGAGTAGGACCTCTGGGGGTTGGAAAAGCATATGCCCACAGCAGACAAGGTCTTTCAGTATTTCTCACTACGTACAAGTGTGTCTCATACTTTGGGTCCAAAAAGTGCAGATTCATTGAGAGGTGCATTGACGAAGGAAGATTTAAAGGGGTCTGCGAAGTCACACAACCGCATCCAAGCATTACGTCTCATGACAATGCCTGATGCGGCAGCTTAAGCTGCCCCCTTGGTGGTGTGAGATATCAAATGCATCGAGGAGTAAGAGATGGATTCAAGTGTAGTTTTCTGTGAGGTGACAGTATCAAGCACCTCATCAGGCAGTACCCCCACCAAAGAGGAAGACATTTCGGAAATTAGGTCTCTTTGGAGGTGAGTAAAGTGTGCCAGATAGTTCAGCGACTGAATGGTGAAGATCGCTGAAGCATAGGTCCACTTTCCTAGTCTGTCCATGGTCTAGGACTCCCTGTTTGGAGGATGGACAGTGGAACTAACTTCTGCCTGTTCCCTCTTGGTGGGCGTCGCCATGAACATAGAATCAACCGTCAACTGCTTGGACCAGTGGGGCTGGTCTTCAGGTGTAGATAAAATTTTGTCTGGCCTCCAGGGGACAGGTTCTACATTGTCCAGGGCCTTCCAGGCATGCTGCACAATGAGTTTAACAAGGTCATCTGCCAGTGGGGTCACCCAGGAAGTAGATAGCCAGGCACAGAAAGACTGCAAGAACACCGATTCCTCAGAAGAAGGGTTAGAGGACTTTCAGTCTTCCAGCTGCTTGAGGATTTCAAGAATGTCTCTGAATGAGACATTATCTGGGGGAGACTGTGGGGACTCTTCCACCTCATCACAATCAGTGTCTTTGGTGATAGATTCCTCCGGGGAATCAAGGTGCTTCCTCTTGCACCGTTTCTTCTGGGGTGGTTCTCCAGTGGGATCTTCTGAGGAGGACTCCAGGAAGGGGTTCCCTTCAAAGGGGATTCTTGTGACCTCTGTGCTCAGGGTCCTGAAATAGAGGGTTGGGAGAAGTGCATGCTAGGGAGGTGTTCTGATACTGATGTCATTGGTGCTGACTTTTTGCCTTCGGAGTGAAGGACTTTCTCCATCACCTGGACAGCAGGCCCACCCGAGGAGGAATGGGAGCCTGGAACCAGGAAGGACAACCTCGGAACCAGAGTCACACCCCACCCTTAGGAGCCCACCTCCAGATGAGGAGCTCCGAGAGGACTGGAAGCCATAGGAGCTGTGGACATAGATGGCGCCAGCGAAAAAATAAGTGCTGGGCTAGGTACCAAGGTATGGACAGTCCAAGCACTGCTCCGTGAGAACATCAGCTCCCCCCTGAACTGATGCAGCAAGGGTGGTCGGTGCTGACAGGGGAAAAACTGCTGTCAGAGCTGAGACAGTATGTACCAGAGTGGACACTGGTACCAGGATCTCCGGGATCTGGGTAGAGGCCAGAGGAGGATAAACAGGTGAAGATGCAGTAAAAGATTCCGAGCCAAGAGGGATGGAAGGTCTAGCTGGAATGGGCAATCCCCTAGCTGCCATAAGCTGGTCCATAACCCGCACTAGAACTAATTCAGAAAAACTCATAGTGGATCTAAAGGAGCCTGCTAAAGGAGAATCAGGTCTTTCTAGAAAGGGGCTAAACCTCTGCCCCAAAAACAGGTTGTAAGTTGGAGAGTATCTTGTCCTTGGCAGATATTTGAGTTTTGGAGCCGATGGAGCCGAAGAAACTGTCAGTACCGTGGCCGTGGATGGTGCTGAAGCAGGTACAGTCATCTGAGCCAATGTCGGATCCAATGACGGCACTGAAGTCAGTGGTGCCAAGGTTGGAACTGAAATAATGTTGAATATCATGGAGGGCACCAAGGGAGAAGATGCAGAGCCTGGTGCCAAAGAGGTCTGCGCTGAGGGCACCGGTGAAGCACGGAGCAGACTCAGTTCCGTAACTGATGGAGATGCTGGAACCGAGTGACTCCATTTTTCCTTATGTTTTTTGGTCTTTGGTGGGGGTGAAACCGTCGACCCAGATAAAGCCTCCGAAAAAGGTGTCTTGATTAAACCTTTTAAAATAAGTTTATTTTTATGTTCTGCTAGTGTACGATTACTAAAACTGGCACAAATGTCACAGTCAGCTTTAATATGATCCATGCCCAAACAGTAGACCAGTAGACACAACGAGCATGTGTATCCGAGTTAGGCATCTTATGCCCACACTTGTCACACTGTTTAAACCCAAACTTAGCTTTGTCTGACATAGTAAGGCAACAAGGCTGTCCTATAGAAAAAAAAACAAAATAACAAAATAAGGGAAAGAAAATGGTCAGAGAATAGCAACAATGGTATTTAAAAAATACCACAAGTGGTAAGGAAAGGCCTGTCAAAGGCAGGAGAGAGGGACAGTTTCAATAATGGTAGAAATTAAATTACCAAGGTAAAGGATAGGGAATAGAATTAGGTTATAGGCAACAGTGAGAAAAGGATAAATTGACTAAAACATAAACAATTTTGAAGAGAAACTGTCTTAAAAATAACAATTTTCTACTTAGCTTTGAGAGAGATGGCTAGCACGTCTGACTAGAAATGCGGCAAACGAGATCTGGAGTAACTAGGAGAGGGACATTATGGGTAGGTCTTAGCTGAGAGTTTTTGGCTGGCACGAGCTTGGGAACGGCCATATCAGTTCCGAGGACAGAACCAAGGTCCTAATAGTAATTAATGAACAAAGATTTACAACATCAGATGCAATATTTTTCATATTTTCATGTCTCTGCATAGGATTATCCTAATGTCTTGGTTTTAAGTAGAAAATGACTAGAGTTGTGGTATGACTGATACACATTGTCTCATCTATATTTTGAGCTGTAACTAAGAGTTTTGTTAATGGAAACAGGCTAGGATAAGACATTATTCTTTGTTGTTTTAGGATGTGCTGAATTTTCTGTTAATATTTGAAATATTATTTATCTGTTCATTTGCATTTATTGAGTGGAAAGTCCAACAGGGACAAACGCCCCTATATTAGCAAAGGATTGGAGAAAGAAACAATTCACAGAAGTTCAGTTAGATATAAGTACAGCAGATTTACAACATAGTAACATTAAAGTGAACAAAAGCAGCTTGTAAATTGGAGAATGTCACAATAAGGAAGCAAGAGCTAAAGTATTGCTAATAATGGAAAAATGCTGCAATATTTTAGGGTGATAAACAACCATATTGACAATGTATGCATATATCACTAGGGTAAAGAAGTTCAGGCAGTTACAGCTAGAGCAGATTTGGAATGTAATTATCTGAATGTGAAGAACAGCAAGTTGTAAATTGAATTATGGGTAAAAAAAAAATCATATTTACTACATATACAGACACACACACACACACACAGTGCTGCAATGGTGATAAAGTGTTGAGAACCGAGCCTTTGCAGATGCTGCACACTGTCAATGGAAGTTTTATTTATTCATTGCATTTGTTTGCCGGAATGGTCTGACTAGTACAACAGGGCCCCTTTTCAGAGAATTCCTGAAAAGAAAAGCTCCATAATAGTACAGAAATGTTAAAAAATGCCCCATGAAAGTACAAAAATTACACAATATATTATAATGAAAAAAGAAAAGAGAAATAAGAGTGTATTACGTATAAGCGAATGAGATGAATAGCACTTTGCAAGTAATATGATTGTCATTGCTAATTATAAGCAGTAGTTTGAGGCTTCTGAATGTGTGGCATTAAGAGCAGAGTTTTGTACAAGGGATGGTACTGCAGTTAGAATTTGGAAATGAGGCTAGAATGCCTACAAGTATTGAGTAGTGGTGATGCTTTTGCTCATTTTGATTATCATTAGATCACAACTGGATATATCCTGTAAGAATACAATATGTTTATAACTGGCATTTCTTGGCCCGGATACCATGCCAACTAGTTTATCTTTATTTATTTTATTTTTTAAGAAATAAAGTTAAAACTGTCACCTTGGAAATAAATGCTCACGCATAATGGCTGTTATTATTTTGGTAGCTTTAGGGCTCTGCCTTTGTATATTTTTGCATGACAGATCTGATTATCATGGTTGCAGAAGTCAATTCCTAAAATTGTCACTGGACTATTACTTGGTAGAGTTCTGTTTACACAAAAGTGGAGGAAAGAGTCATGGTAGGATCTATTTAAGTTCATATTAAAGCCTGATACTTTCAGCAACAGAGTAAGGATCATTTCTCAATATAAAGTGTGGTCTGATTTGGGATTCTTCCTTATGCTGCATTACCAAGGAGGCAGTCTGCATACATGAAAATTCAGACTTGCTGATTTGCTGGGACTGGTCTCATAGAAATGTTGCCGTGATGTATTACAAAGTTGGTGGTGGGGCAGGGAGGCAGATATCATGCAAAGATAAATTAGTAGTAAGCTTTTTATGGATGTTTTGAAGTGGTAGAACAAGCTTTCATAGACAGTTGGTCTAGGTATAGGGTATGAGTTGACAGACGATTCAACTTTGTGGAAGTGGAGGAGCATGCATTTAATACCACATGAACTTTAGTTATGAACCTTGTGATTACTAGGGTTCAAAAAATTACATGAGCACACCACTTATGATAGTAACCCTTCCTACAGCAAACATCTGAATTAAGATCCAAACTGTCTGAATGGCTACAATGAGTATGTGCTCAAGCTCTCTCTGCTAAGTAGGAACAATAATGGCATGGTGTATGTCATCAGAAACATAGCGCAGGGTAGCAGATGACATGGTACATGCCAGCAGATCACATGATGTATGCCAGCAAATGGAATAGTGTAAGATACAAACAGATGGCATGGTGTATGCAAGCAGATGGCATGCATACAGCAAGCATGGAATCTAGAGATCTATAAAGAACTGTGCTGAAAAGGAGCTCCCAGGAAAGAGATCCCGGGCAGTGAACAGCTGCAGGCAGATGTTCATAATGATACAGTCTCTTTCAGTAAAATGTCTGTGAATATTTAAGTTTAAACTTTCAATGACCTCTGCAGAAGGCTGTTTCTACAGTTTATTTGCTTTTGAATAATTTACTTTTAAGCAGTAAATTTGGCATGTAAAACAGTTTTGCTTATCTTAGCTATAAAATGTCATGGATTTTTTTCCAAACCAAATCTCAGTCTGGTGATTAAATGTTTTATTATAAAGTACAAAATGAAAATGTATTGTGCTGTTTCCAGAGTTACTCAAAGTGACCCCAAGGCTTTAGTTCTGCCGCAAACCCTGTCAAATTTTATAGTTTTTACCTGAGTAAAACATTGCCTTTTGGTAATACTGTGAACAGGATATATAAAGTTATAATATAAAGTTATATAAGAAAAAACAAATCACAAGCCTTGCTCTGCACCATAAAGCTGGACAGTCCATAACTCTGTATAGTACAGTCTAATATGTAAGCTGGCTACTGTGCGATGTGGTAAAAAAGAAGGTAGGCAAAAATATCACACAAATCAGAGGTAACCCTTATTGAATATTGAAGAAAGATAAGGGAAACATGTCACTGTACATTATACAGTACCATTGCCTCCACGCTAAAGTTAATACAAATAAAAAGAGGTGGGGGTGAGGGAGAGCAGCCTTAACAGTTTATGTGGCATGCACATATAATTTATCACAACTGCATCTGCCAAATATTAGCAACAGATGCAGCAAAAGAGCAGAAGACGTAATATTAAATTATATGGCATAGAAAACAAAATACTGACATTACATTGCAGCATAGGAGGAGGTGGAGACTGCACCCCTGAGTGTACTGTCTTTGGGATGAGATATTCAGCTGAAGCTCCGTCTGTCTGAGTTGCTGGTAGCTCAGGTGGATGTAAATGATCCTATAGTACTAAATGAAAAGACTGCAGAATTTTTCTGGTACCCTGGCCAAATTTCCCCTAGTCAGTATGAATAGCACATCACTTCAAAATGTAAATAAAATAATAACATCTTTATACATTACCCATGCCCCTGTTCAGTAGCATGACATTTCAGCTCTTGCCAGAAAAAGTCGAATTATAATTTACATGGAACTGGCAAAAAGCCTTCTCCTATGTAACTCCCTCTGTTTGGAATCATCTTCCCTCTCTAATCAGCAAAATAATAGACACTAAACCTCTTCTGGTTGTGTTCCCTTAAAAGTGCTGAGAGATGGCAAATACTCTTTCCATAATTAGCTAAATCATTTCCTTCATATGGACAGTCCTTTCATCTAGTCCCAGGTAATTATGCCTTATCTTTCTTTCTGGTGGTCCTTTCTAACCTATAATTCCTTCATTTATTCATTATTTATTCTCCACCTTTCCTGTCTGATATGCGTCTCCTTTTTCCAACTCTTACTTTTTTCGCTATTGATACTCCTTTTATATAATCACTGCAGTCCAGTGACACTAAACATCAAAATGTCAGTAATATTGCCTTATACGTGCTTACCTATCTTAACATGGAAACATTTATGTTAATTTATAGCATACGATGTTTCACACATGCATTCCCTATATGATATATTTGTGCCTCAGATTTATTACATTCCTTCTTCAGATCTATTGTATGTACTATAAGATCTGTGTGCCTCTATCCAGGTTTTGACTGAAATGACTCCACAGTCAGTCCAGCTACTTGGTTAAAAAGAAATAAGTAAACCAGATTAGTAGAACAGAATGATAAACTGTAAGCTGTAGCAGAGTTCAATAAATGAACACGGAAGCCCTGAGGATTATGTAGATCAATGTGATACAGATTTGTAACAAAATCAGCAAGCAATTAGATATCTTATAGGCATGAAAAACACAAGCAAAAGTATACAAGGTATGTGAATGCAAAGCAGAAAGTGTAACAGACAGAGGTGCGGCCACAGTGTTGTAGATAAACAGCAGAGAGACATTGGTTACTTCTATTTAATATATTTATTAATGACCTCCACACCCCCACTCACTAGGCTAGTTTAGTTCAGTATGCAGATGACTCAACATTAATATGTGTGGCCTCAACAATAATAAGCTCCAAGATATTACCCCAAATTTTTTCTCCTCTGTAGAAACCTGGCTCAAAAAAATCAAACCTCCTACTCAACCCCAAGAAAACTAAGTTAATGCTTTTTACCTCAAAAATTGCCAAAATCAAAAGAAATCTTTTACCATAAAGTCAGTAAATAACACTGTCATTGAAGCTGTAACTCACAGTGAACTTCTAGGCATTATAATAGATGACCATCTCAAATATAGCCAGCATATATTGCATATCATTTTAGGCTCCCTTTATAGGATCAATGGATTCCTTACAGATACTGCAAGAAAAACTCTAGCCACCACCTTCTTATTGCTAACTCTCTTATATGCCAGTCCTGTCCTAACAAACTTAAACAATACCCAGAGAAAGAAACTTGCCTCCTGCTACAATAAAATAGCTAAATTTACCACCAGTCTCCATCATAGGACCCACCATTGTCTTAGCTTAAAGCAATTAAACTGGTGTAATCTGCACAACTACCTAACATATTCACAATTAACTACAGCACACAAACTCATCATCCAGAAAGATATCCTGCACTACATTACTTATAACTGACCTACTGTCCAGCAAGGGACATCCGCTCTAGCAACAAATTCTTATTATTTGCAAATAAGTCAAATAATGTTGCAGGAGAGTCTCTCTACTCTCAATACATTGCTAAACTCTGGAATAGCATTTCCACACAAATAAAACTCTCAGAAAAACTGACTCAGTAGTTTTACATGACTGCTTAAACAATTCCTTAACCAATCCTGGTCTTGCACATGCTCATCACAAGGTTGAGACTTTGAGTTCTCCATATGATTCTCTCCAAATACTCTCCTAAAACAGAATACATTCAACCTCTCACTGAAATGACAAAACAATTTTTATACATAACTGCTGCCTGTACAATCCACTAAGTTGCACATGGGCTTCATCTTTAGTAACTTTCACTCCTGTAAAATCTTAGAATGTATAAATGTAACTACTGTTTGTGTATAAATGTAAATAGAAATGTAACCACTCTGTGTTTAACTGGAATTTAGTATAATGCAATGTAAGCAAATGGAGCTTTTTCTCTCACGGCCTCTGCTGAAAATGGGTATTACACAGTCGGACTTTCACGGTAAACAAAGACAAATAAATAAATAAAATTCTATCAGATGGGCATTCACTGCTTGGGCTATGCTTTGGGAACATTTCTGTTCATGCTGTCCATCAATTATAGAAAATGCAAGGCAACTAGGCCATGTGGCCTTTATGCCTTGCCAGTACCCGCCCTCAGACCTTACCTTGGTTTTTGAAGGAAAGGTAGGGCATTTATGCCTGGGGTGAATTTGTGAGCATCCATCCATTTGTCTGACTATATTTTAAAGGAAGGTAATGCATCACATTGCTTGACCTTGAGTAGAAGTTTGTTCCAGGAAAGGGGTAGTTGTTGTGTAATTGAGTCTGTCTGCCCATCGTGATTTCTTTATCTCTTGAAACAGGTTCAGATCTCTAGTCCTAGTGTTCACTGTACTTTTTGATTTTTCTGAATATATTGGTTGTAAAAGAAAGGATCACATCACCCCTATGGAGTATTTTGAACACTGAATATAGAGACAGAGCCCCCAGCTTCTCCTGGTAACTTGGGTCTTTTAGGCCTGTGAACTTTTTTTTTAAGAACATTTGGGACCTTTTCAACTGTCTAATATGTCTAGCAAGATACATCCCAAAAAGGCATTGCATTCTGTGATGAGCCTGATCAGTGAAGAATATAGATGATTAAAGACTTCTTTGGAGGAAATAGCATTTGCAATCACCTGCAGATACACAAAAAGTACCCAAAGGCACCTTCACCATAGTTCATAGTTTTTAAGTTACAAGCTGTTAATGAGTTGTTTCATATACCCCAGATACAGTGTTTGATTCCTTCCACCTCCACTTGCTTACTGTATGACTGACCAAGTCATTTAACTACAATGTGCTGAAACATCACCTCTAAAAAGGGATACTTGTTGCCAGAGGGCTTATCTGGTTGAAAACTGTACAAAATAAAAAAGAAATGTTTATTTTACCCTTGATGCATTGAGCTGCAGTTTCCCAAATATTTCAAAAACTGAAATGATTTTCTTCTTATCTGGTGCCTTTGTAGTCATTTACTGATTTTCAGTGATCCAGGAGTACTTTTTTTTTTTTTTGTTTTTACAGTGTCTCAATCTTTGTTTTTTGTTTTTTTTATTTCGACAGGCTGTCACTGAATAGGTTAGTGCAACGGAATAGTCCAGCCAACTAAAAAGGTAACTAAAGAAATAAGTTCATGCAGACAGACACACACACACACACACACACACACACACACACACACACACACACACACACACACACACACACACACACACACACACACACACACATGCACACAAACATGCATGCAGTCATAAAAAGGGAAAAAATCCCTACCTTTAAGTGACACTGCAGCAATATGGATTGTGCTCACTGTCATTACTAGTATAACATGGTGCCTGTCCCTTGCAAAATGATTGTCATTGTGCCATGTCTCCCCCGTAAACGTATTTTTCCCAAGCTTTTCTTTATGTCTACTGCTATAGCCAGGCATACCCTTTCTCAGTGTGTTGACTGAGAAGGCTACCTCCTACTACTTAGCCTGGTATCTCTCTCTCTGTCACCATCCAGGTCTGCATGCAATCCCCTCTTGTAGACTATAGTTACCTACATGAAGCACAAATGTCCACTCCTTTTCCTTACTGACCTCATTTGTCCTCCCTTAACTTACTGGACTGTGAGACCAATTTCACTGTAATCAAGTTTCCCCCTTCTCTATTGTGAAGACTTTTATTTCTCCTTACAATTCAGTATCCAGCCAACAAGCCACTCTTCTTGTTCCTCACACCTGGTCTTACTTTACATCTTACTATACATCTGTACCCCTACAATCTGCAAGTCTAAGCCCTGACGCAAGTTTCTCTGTTGCCTGGTCTTACCTGTCTTCCTTACCAAAACTTGATCTCAGCTTGCCTATTGAAGCACCACCAAAGACATCACACCTCTTCCTACACTTGTTCTGCTGTCCCTCACTTCCTGCCCCATGTACTATCCTATGTACAATCTGCCTGTCTTTATTTCCACCACCCCACATTTCCTATTATCCAGCTTAGTTCCCTTCCTCCATCTGCTGTACCTGATTCCCTTCAGATCCTTCCTGCACTTTTACAACATTTAACACCTATTTCAGCTCTTAGTTCCATCTTATCTCATTTCTCTCAAATCCCTCTTTATCCTCTGCGCTTCTCTGCATTTTCTCCATCTTCTCCTGTTGACCCCATTTTTTGCTCTGTTCTCAAGGTAAGCAATACTTCTCTTTTACTGTAAACCTTTAACAGTCCTATTTGACTGACTGACCCTGCTTGCCCACTGCCCTCCTGCTCTCCCAGTAGTCTTGGCTCCTGAATAGCTATCTGTGGCTCTGCCTTTTATTCATCATTGTCTGTTGTCTGTCACTGCCTTGGCTTACATCTCTGTATTTGTTTCTGGCTGCCTCTCTTGTGTTCTCATTTCACCTTACTGAATGCTTCCCTCTTGACTGCACTTTTCTAATAACCATTTCTTATATCATAATAGTGTTGTCCTCTATAATACTTCTTTTTCTCACTCTAGCCTGTCTTCTTGTTTTCGCTTCTCTCCATTCCTGGCCTGTTTTTTTTTGTGTGTAATTAGCAACATCACTACTATTCCTAGCATCCATAATCTCATCTGAAAATTCACATTTCTCGTACCAACCCTACATCCTCTACCACCACAGAATTGCTTAAGTCACACTCCTGCCTGATATCTTAAATACCTAACTGACCTGTCTGGCACACTTTTCATCTTGTATTGCTTCTTTCTTTACACCAATTCTTTACATTTTTTGCCACTTTTTTCTGATATATGTACAAAATATTAAGTGTAATAGAGCTAAGGAATTGTTGTGAGGGGAATTTTTCTAGGTTCATTGAGGTACCACTTAAAACATATGCCAAAAGAAAAAGAATATTATAAGTTAAAAACATTTTGAAGAACATATGTGCACATTCATTTGCTGTGGTGACAATTTTATTTGATTGGTTAAATGGCATATAAATTGGACTGATATGCCTTTAATAATGGCTGCTTTTATAAAGCTAACCAACAACTTAACTGAATGCCATCTTGAGGTGATGGGCTAATGCTCTTATTTTATTTATTTATTTATTTATTTATTTATCTTAGATGACAAACAAATCCCCTTTGCTGGGGCCTATTTTCAAGGAAGTAATATTCATACAGATTAAGAGAAATTATACCAGAGCACCAGAGTAATCATCATGGCTACTACCACCTCATGTTGCAGATTTTAACAGAGTTAATGACTCATGTCTGCAAAAACAATGATTCATATGTTAATGCTATGAGTAAAAGAAACTTTTATTACTGTGTTGTTTTACTTGGAAAGAAAATCTTAATACATACATTTGTCATCCTAAAGGTTCATCATAAATGTTATATGCAGATTTCTTTACAATAAGACAAAAAAGCAAAGAAAAATTTCAAATAAAAAAAAAATCTAAATCCTTATTAAAGATATATGGGCAGATTCAGTAAACCCTACACAGTCCACTAAATCCTCACACACAGGGGTGCAATGTTTTGTATTCAGTAAGTGGCTCTACATGGTGTGTAGAGTCATGCAACCATGCAAATACCTTGGCATGCTAATCACAGCATAAGCAGCTAAAACTGTATGCCAGTCAACCAATCCAAGATGGATCAGCTATTCAACAAGCTATAAAGCAACTGTGTAGAGTCAGTCCTGGTTTTCCCTGCAAATTCCAAAACCCATTGGAATACAGCCATGGAAAGGAGTCTACACAGAAAGAATGTTAGGGGCTGGTGTTACTTTAATGAATGTGCATGTGCAACAGGTTGAAGTCTATGCTGCTGCTGTTTTTAAACCACAGTCAAGAAGGAGAAGAGTTTTCAGACCCTGTTTAACTTATCGTAATCTGCATGAGGTGGAAATTGTAGAGGACTACAGGGTAGATAGACCCTGGGATTCATTAAACTCCATGAAGGAATAGTGCTATTCCTGCATGGAGCAGATTGTGCTAGTGCAGCACAGCAGCTTGCTTCGCATATTTATGAAGGCGCGCTGCTGTATAACATGCATGGGCACGATCTGTGAATGAGTGCAGAGGGCATGTCCGAGCATTGATCGTGCAGTACACATGCCCCTTGCACTCCAGAATTGCTGTACGGCAATTCTAAAGCAACTAACAATGTCTGTAGATACTGTTATCACAACATAACAGTGTCCGTAGAGAAAATACATTAGAATACACACAGACGCACAGTCTCCCACAATGGTCCAGCACAGATAATGTCCACAATGGTACGCCATGTACATGCTGGCATACCAAATAAGTAAGCATGTTCCTGAGAGGAACATATATAATAATGCCCTCTGTATGATGTAGTTGTCCAGATGTCCTGCCCTAAGAGGCAGAAAGCAATGTGCATACCCCTAAAGTAAATAAAAATAAAAGACGTTTATTTTTCTTTCTGTTCCCCAATAAAGTTTAACTGTAGCTGAGCCGGTGTGCTCATCGCGCAGCTGTGTATAGCACAGCTTAAACATCCGAAGGAGCTAAATAGAAATATACAGCTAAAATAGTCAAAGTGAAATAGTATGGTGGTGAGAGCTTTTGCTTAGCATGCAGTCATTCACGGTTTGAGCCCCACTGTAATATCTTCATTTTTATATGTGAAGACAGCACTAAAAATATATATTTTTATAAATAGGTAGTGAATAATATATATTTGTTAACTAGGGTAGTGCAGTGGGTCCAAATGTGAGGTGTCAGTGTAGTACAGATGTGAAACACCCATATAAACACAAGTGTTTCATACAGTATAGCCACAAAAGAATATAATGTAATGAAAGCACATGGGGGATGTTATGGAAGGGAAACATACATACATATCATAAAATGTCATTAAAAGGGAATCAACCCCAAAATTCTGATAGTTCATAAAATGAAAGCTAAACAATGCTAAATTTGCTCAGCTATGGTTAGCCGGAGTAAGCATTGCTTAAATATATATGCTTAGCAATAATTGGCGTAGCTAAGTGGATTTTCACACTGTCAAGCAGTGCTTAGCATCTACCCCTTTAAGCAATGCTTATTTGTGCTAAGCGGGTTTACCCATCGCTTAGCTTAGCTCAGCTTATTCAAAATCATCCAATCATGGGAACGGGTGAGAAATCAGCCATATTTAAACCTCGCTGGTGGGAATACACCCCATAACCAGTTGTAGCTCATTACTGCAGGCACTATGGCTGGTGTTGGTGAGGGTGTGTGCTTTTTGGCTCAGCGCTGGGGCATTCAGGAGTCCAGGGTCATGTTTGGGCTCCTAGTAAAAGACCATGAAGGGAGACTGCTGCAGGAGCAGTACCAGGGCTCCCATTACAAAGTGGAGGCCTGGGACCATCTAGCACATGATCTCACCAGTGCCACTGGCATCCCTCGGACTGGTGAGCAAGTATGGCACCACTTTGCTGACTTGCAGCATAGGAGGAGGGAGCTCTTGGACCAGTGGGTCCAAGATGCACAGGTGGGGAATGTCCCAGATGTGTGTAAGTATCAGTATCAATAAGTGTTTTCCAAAGTCCAGCCTGTGTATGTTATGGCTAGGTATGCATAAATGTTTCTCTATCTCCTGTACAGCTGCAGATGAGAGGGCCACAAACTTGGACGCCCATGCCAGCAGGTTGCTAAGGCTGCATCGCAAGGCTAGTGAGTACAAATCTAGCATGTAGTCTTCATGGCAAATAAATAGAAAGGAGTAGAATGTCATCTGTCAGTATGTAAAAATGGGTATTCTTTGTACTGAATAAACAAGACATTAGCAGAGTAATGGTGACATACAGGGTATATATCAATACAAGTGTCAGCACCTGTCAAAAAACGTCAAAACCCCGGACTGGTTGTGTTTACTTTGGTGTGTGGTGGTATGAATTGAAATGTGTACAGTTTCTGCACAGCAACTATAGCTCTGAAAGCATTAAATAATCAAGGCTTATCTGACAAAGACTGTGGAGTTGTGAAACAGGAGATTAACTATATGAAATGTTCCACGCACCAATATCTGATACCTGAATAGTAATGTTGTGTTAACCAGTGTTTCTTAGACTGTGCTATGTCAAAGTATGAATAGACAGTATAAGAACTATCTGCCATGCATGAATGTCAGAATTACAAGGTCAGATTATACAACCAAGAGAGTATTAGGCAGAAAACAGTCAAATAAGAGACAGCAATTTCTCAATATCTCATCATTTTTTGCATAAACAGACATGGTTCGAATCCCGGGAGTGGTAGTAAGCTGTATGCGTAATATCACCCAAGAATATGTGAATATGTGTAGAATCAGGTAGTGTTAACAGAAATTTCCTCCACAGGTCTGCCAGGTAAGTAAAGGTATATCTTAGATGTAAGAAGGCTGTACTTACTGTGTACAACACCCATTGTCCAACCCCAAGGCTGCGAATGACAGCAAGATAAGTACATACACCAAGAAATGTCCCTTAAGTGTCATGCTGTCACAGCTAGTGGTCACTGCCGCCAACACCCAGGGTGACTGATACAAATCAAAGTAGAGTATGGCAGTAGCACACGTGCGCACACACACACACACACACACACACACACACACACACACACACACACACACACACACACACACACACACACACACACACAGTATGAGTGTACATATGTAACCCTGACTATGTGAATATGGGTAGAAACAGTCAGGTAGTGTTAACAGAAACTTCCTCCACAGTTCTGCCAGGTAAGAAAAGGTATAAATTAGCTGTAAGAAGGCTGTAATTATACACTGTGTACAAACATACCACTGCCCAACCCAAGGCCATAGGTCGATGTAAAGTGAGGTAATGATTAGAGCAATGATCATTAAAGCTGTAAGCAATTGAAGCCTATACAGTTGTTAACTGACATTTCTCTTTTTCCCACCCTATCTGCACCAATAATCTAAACACATAAATCATTGGGTATGTTTTTCACCAAGCCTACTGTTGGGACATGTGCCCTATTGCTCTACAAATATTTAAACATTTGACTATTAATGTTCCCTGTTAAAATACTATCATTGGTGGCCTGTTGCTATCAATGTAACCTGCATGCAGTTATAATGCACACTGTGGTTCCATATATGCATGTATTCTGCTTGCTATGCAACTGTTCCAAATCTGTTGTTTTGGGTTAATAGGAAAACCCATGCATGTTGTTATAACTAATCCTGGATTGTGTTTTTCATGAATAACTAACATATGCTATAAAACTGCAACATCATAGCATGTCTGAGAAGGCCGATCCCAGTGGATCCACCTGTCCCACCTCAACTGGCCATGGCACTGGGCGCCAGCACATCTGGGATCCAACCTGGGACCTCCTCATCCGCTTGCCATGCACCACCTTTGGGTGGAACCGCTTCAGGGGATGTTGCCTGTTCCCCCCCGGGAGTGGATGCAGACAGGACACCATCATCCGAAGTCAGGTCAAGGGATTGGTGCATAGAGAGCTTTAAAAAGGTTTCGGAGATCTGTTATGCCAGCTTGAGTTTTGCATGGCACATCTTGAGGGTCAGCCTGCCCCTCCTGCACAGCTCCCAGTGCAGCCATCTTTGGGGCCATGAAGGTGCAGTGGTGACTGCACATGGGTGGGGACCTCAGTCCAACTGTATCCATTTGGGGGCTCATCGGCATCCAATTTCCAACCACCCTCCCTGTCCAAGGTGTTTACTCCCCACATGTGTCATATAACGCCCCAGTCTGATGTCTTGTCTGTTTTGTCTGTCTTACTACCCAACCTATCTCCCCAAATATACCTACTATCCTTCCCCAACATCCCACTCTCCCCCTATAAAAAAAAAAAAAGGGCAATCTGTTCCCACAAAAAAATGTCTCCCCATACATAGCTGTCCATTTTGCACGTGTCCACTGGACACATGCAATCTAGTCTAATTGGCTTAACGACACATTACTGTTGTCCTCATCCCTCTCTCAAGGATTTGAGTGTCCAAATTCACCTCCAAATTCTGTACAAATGCACAGCTGTTGCTGTATTAGAAATGGACAGCTATGGACCTTCTCTACACCCATCCTGGTCATCCCTAGCCATCTTTCATATTGCTTTTCCCTCTGCATGCCCCCTTTTTCACCACTTTCCTATCACCCTTTTTTCTTATCTTTTAAAGAAATGATCATGGGAGTAAACTGCAATAAGCAGCAGTAAGCAGCAGTAAGTGGGTTTGTGCGATGCTAAGCGATGCCTACACAGATTAAGCAGTTTCCCATTTAACCGTGTGTTAGCATCGCTTACCATTGCATAAACCCACACAAACCCACTTAATACTTCTTAAAACTGCCTTAATCACCCTGTCTCTATCAGCCACTATTCTGCCCTGCCAACTCTTGAAGCCAGGACCCTGTACACCATAGTCAGAGAAATTTACCACTACACCATCTGAGATATAATAATGAAAGCTGTTTTTTCAAATATATCATTCAGTACAGGTAGAGAATAGTAGGGAACAAACACTGTGGAGTCAGTCATGTTTAGTACATATAAATATACACATATAGATGTGTATGGTGATAGATAAATATTAAAAAAGTATATACATCAGATATATGGAGCTATACATATGAAACAAATATGTATAGAATATGTAATTATATATTGTCATATAAACATATGTCTAAATATCAAAACGTGTATATATATATATATATATATATATAAATATAATATAATATATATATATATATATATATATATATATATATACACACACACACACACACACACACACACACACACACACACACACACATATATATATATATATATATATATATATATATATATATATATATATATATATATATGCCCATAACATGTAGTGGAGTCATATCCAGCACCATACCGATACATATCTTAGTGCAATAATTCTGGATAAAGGCTGTCACAATGGGGGCACAATGGTCCAAGAACAGGGACATAATGTATGTACTGCAGTTTTAAATGTAGAATGTTCCTACAGTAACAAGGTTCATGTCAGCATACATGTTCAGAAGGATGCGAGTTCTGAAACTGAAATGTATGTCATCATTTACAGACAGAAATCCTCACATCATCACAGTGATTTACCACAGAAATGAAAATAATGATTCTGTGGAACAGAACGTACACATGAGGAATGATCCTGGACAGTCTGAAACAGTCTGGCCAGTCAAGAGGCATGCTCAGAACCCCTTAGTGCAACAAATCTGGACCAAACCTGACTGGGGGTGTGTGTAAACCCATGAAACTGGGAACATATCCCAAATATTGGAGTAGATAAGGTGACACAGTTGATGTAGTAACACCCTCCTGTCTGTTGTACCATATATTGACTGGAATAGCCCAAGTCCAAAACCAAATTACTCCCAACTACTCACTGACATACATCTTCACATCATCCCACTGATGTGTTAGACATACACAACATGTATGGGGGCCAGGCAACAGTACATTTGATAAATATAGGGACAGAACATCATAGTAGGGGAAGTACACTGAGCTGCTAGGCATGTCACCAAGTACTGTCTGAACTACAGGCAGACTGACACAACACAACACAATTTTGCTATGGGGGAATACACATGTAATTGCAAATATATCAGGCACTACAGGGATGTAACAACACTGACCAACAGACACCAGTGTGAAAGTGCATACCCGGAACCAATCTCACCACATTCAAAGTGACATACTGGTAAGCCACAGGAACAGTAGAGTATATAAACTGTGTGAACAAAATCATCAGCATGTTTGCCACTCACACACTACCCCTATATATACTGGCCCAATTCACAGTATAGCCTGATGCCTAACTGTGGTATGGGACATGTCTCAGTCTGCTCCTACAAACATATACAGCTGATATAGCACCAGAAGCTGGAGCAGCATGCAGAAAAGGGCCCTCAACACTTACATCTACCCCTCCCTACACAGGCCAAATAACACATTCACAATCCACTGCCACACAATCTGACAGTCTGTCAACAATTCCTAGAAATACACAGTCCTCTCAACTGTATAGAGTCCCACAGAACATCCAGGCTTCGTCCTCATATATAAGGCCTTCTACACGTAACATATCTGGAAGTCTGATACATCACTGGGATGATATCTGGAATGAAGTCACTATATAATGATATACTATACCTATACACCTCTTATAGCATGAAATCTGGACAAAGCCTGATGTACTTGGGGGCAGAGGCCCAAACACAGGGGCATTAATGACATATTGCTGTCATAAACTGAGAAAGTTGCTGGTGTAACAGGGTTGTTGTAACATATCTGTTCTGAGGGATATGAATTATGAAACACATATGGATACTACCATTTACTGACTGCAATCCCCAGAGTATGCTACTGAATTTCATAGGAAAGAAAATGTATGAGTAACACACCAAATATAAGAGTCCAAACTATAGCCGGTCTGTGGATAGCCCTACAGTTGGAAGTTATGTCAACCACATAACACTATCAGACTTAAATTCATGCAGAGCAACCATATTCACACAAACCCTGTCAAACTAGCATTACTTCAACTGTATAACAGCAATTCCGTGCCTAAGTCTGGAACATTCTCCCCCAGTTTGTTGGGCTTTCTCCACAGTGTTTGTTGTAAGAGGTATTCCCAACTACTCTCTGTGATGCTGTTCATCACACATATCCATGAGGTAATCCTCCCAGGCAAGGAAAAAGGGCAATGCCCACATGAAGTACTCAGTTATACAAGTGTGTTTCCATGCTATTGGGTATGGGAATGATACCACAGCTGTTCAACATGCAGTTAGCAAGTGGGGGACTCCAACTGGTGCACAGGCCATCAGCTACTGATGAGCATTACCTACTAAAGGCAAGATGCTGCCTATACAAAACAGATGTATATCCTACATCTGTTTCAGAGAGAGAGAGAGAGAGAGGGAGAAACACACACACTCACACACACACACACACACACACACACACACACACACACACACACACACACACACACACACACACACACACACAGAAACAAACAGACACACACACACATACTGAGACTGATGGCGTATACCAACTGAATTGAAAACAATAAAACTCAGCTATGTCAAATAATTAAGCCTGTAATGGAATGTAATGGGGGCATGTAAATGTGGAAAATAGGAAGTTCAAACAATATTATGTCTCAACAACACATGCTGTACTGATACATATGTAAATGTGGAAAATAGGAAGTTCAAACAATATTATGTCTCAACAACACATGCTGTACTGATACATTGCTGAGCAGAACCAAGGGCCATAGAAACTGTGCCTGTCTGCAGTGACATAGAACACAGCCCAGGGCCCTGAGTCATCTCAGGTAAGGATGGCTCACATATGACCACTACTGGAGTGTGTGTTGCACAATACTGTGACACTGCTAGGCCACACCCAGTGCAACTCATACCATCAGTAACTCTGTTATGTCCAGATCTGACTTTTGCCTCTTTTTTCAGTGCCAATGTCTCCAACTGATAAAACATAGCTGGTCTCACTACCCTCTTGTAGACCTTCCCAATAACTCTTATTGGTACTTGTCTGTCACAAATCATACATGGCACTGCTCCCCACCACCCACATCCTGCCTGTACTCACGTCTTTACCTCTCCCCCACACTCGCCATTACTCTGAACTGTTCTTCCCAAGTATTTACACCCATCAACCTTTGAAAACTGTAGCCCCTGCATCCTCACCATTCCTCTATCCTCCCTCCCATTCACACACATATATTCCATCTTAGTCCTACTGACCATCATTCCTCCCCTCTCTAGGCCATACCTCCACCTCTCCAGGGTCTCCTCAACCTGTTCCCTACTCTCACTACAGACCACAATGTCATCTGCAAACAGCACAGTCTAGGGGGACTCCTGTCTGATCATGTCTGTCAACCTGTCTATCACCACTGCAAATAAGAAAGAGCTCATAACTGATCCCTGATGTACTCCCACCTCCACCTTAAATACACCTGTCACTCTCAATGCAGAACTCACTGCTGTCACACTAGCCTTGTACATATCCTACAGCATTCTTACGGATTCCTCTGCCACTCCTGACCACCTCATACAATACCACAACTCCTCTGTAGGCATCCTGTCATATGCTGTCTCTAAGTCCACAAAGACACAATGCAGCTACATCTGACCTTCTCTACATGTCCATATCAACACTCTCAGAGCAAACATCGCATCTGCACTGCTCTTTCCTGGCATGAAACCATGCTGCTGATCAGTAATCCTCACCTCCCTTCTTAGCCTAGGTTCCACCACCCTTTACTATTACCTCATGCTGTGACTGATCAATGTTATCCCTCTGTAGTTACTACAGCTCTGCACACCACCCTTATTCTCATAATCAGTACCTAAACACATTTTATCCACTCCTCACACATCCTCTCACTTTCTTAAATTACAGTAAACAATTCAGTTAAAAAGACCACTGCCATTTGTCCTAAACGCATCCATGCTTCCACAGGTATGTCATCTGGACCAATAGCCATTCCTTTCTTAAACCTCTTCATAGCGATCCTTATTTCTCCCTTGATAATCTGTTGCGCATCCTGATTCACCATACCCACATCATCCAACCTTCTCACTCTCTCATTCTCTTCATTCAGCAGCCCTTCAAAGTACTGTTTCCACCTGATTGACACACTCTCCCCTCTAGTGAGTTCACTTCCACCATTATCCTTTCTCAGCTATCTGCTGCACATCCTTCCTAGCTACATGCCTCTAAGCCAATTGGTACAGGTCCTACTCTCCATCCTTGGTGTCCAGCCTTACATACAACCCTTCAGATGCCCCATCCTCAGCCTTTGCAGCCACTCTCTTTGCCATGCACCCCATCTCCCTATACATCTGGCTACTTTTGTCATCTGTCTGACAATCCCACTTCTCCTTGGCCAACCTCTTTCTCTGTATACTTCCCTGTACTTCCTCATGCCACCACCAGGTCTCCTTCTCCTCCTTCCTCTGTGCAGATGTCACACAAAGCCCCATTCTACTCATCTCCCTTACTAGCTCAGATGTAGTTACCCAGATATTTGCTAAGTCTTCACTGCCACCCACTGCCTGTCTTAACTCTTTCCTGAATTCATTCTCACAATCACCCTTTCTCACTATCCACCATTTGATCCATGGTGTTGCCCTCACACTCCTCTCCTTCTCCTTGATCACCAATGTCATCCCTCAGACCAACCTTCCATGCTGCCTAACTTCACTTTTCCCTGGAACCACTTTACAATTACCAATTCCCTTCAAACAGGCCCACCTGCATAGGAGATAATCCACCTATGTGCATCTTTCTCCACTCTTGTATGTCAGCCTATGCCCCTCGGAATTGTAAAACTATTTATTCACCACACCCATGTCCAACCTCTGTTGCAAACTCCACCACCATCTCACCTTCTGAATTCCTTTGCTTAATACCATACCTACACATCATTTCTGCATCCCCTCTTTCCACTTCACCAACATGCCCATTGAAATTTGCTCCAATCACCACTCACTCACCCTTGGGTACACGCATCACCATCCAACCACACCAAAGTACATCTGTCTCATCCATCACACACTCAATTAGAGGAGCATATGCACTAACAACTGTCAACATTACACCATCAATTCCCATCCTCCTGAACATCACGCTACCCGACATTCTTATCACCTCCACAAACACTCTTGGCATAATGTTCTTTCAGGTTAACCCCTACACCATTTCCACTCTCATACACACCATGATATAACTATTTGTATTCAACTCCAATATACACAGTTGTACACCCCTTCCATTTGGTCTCTGGCACATGCAATATATCCACTTTTCCTCTGTCCAGCATATCAGCTAGCTCTGTCCCCATACCAGTCATACTCACAACATTAACAGTTCCTACCCTCCCTACCACACTCCAAGCCTTTCACCTCTCTGCCTGCCAAATGAGCATCAGACATCCTCCAGGGTATATCTGTGAATGCAAAGGCTACTGCATTATCAAATGACATATATGTGTTACAGCAATATGAAGAAAATGTCACTAATTGTGGCCCATAGCCCACCATGTATGTGTATTATCCTACAGATGTCCTGCCCTAACAGGTTGACATGACTGACTGAGCAAAAAGACTGTCATTACAGTGTGCCATACTGACATAGAACAGAAATGTATAGCAGGTATTATCTGTGCATATGTATGTATGTATGGGTAGGTGTACCGGGCTGCATCCTAACAACTGACATGAGATGAAAAACATCAGGTGAATAAGCTGTACATGTTGTATACGTGTGTAACCTTAGTTTCTGTGCATCCAACAGAGTTACACCTCTACAGCTACTGGTGGGGTCATTGCCCTGACACAGACATGGGTAGTATAATAAGCATGAGTATCACATTGAAATTGTAGAGTTGGCCAACTGTGTTCTGACCTTGTGTCCATGCCTACTACAAACAGATATATGACCACCCATATAATTGTATGACCTCAGCAATACCTTACTTGTAAAACCTGTCTCCACCAAAGTAGAGAAAACCCCTTTGCTGGACAGCAGCAATGCACAAAGCACATAATGTAATGGTATATTGGTTGTACAGGGCATAGTAGGAGCAGGCACCAACTGGGTGGCATGTCACCCTTTGTCTGAATGAGTATTATGTCACAGGTGGATTACTGTAAGGCTAACTATGAGTACAAATTGGACACATCCACAAAGGGCAATCACAAGGCCATCTTCACATATGTCTGCAGTCTCAGAGGCACCAACCCAAACCACCCTGTAATGGTGATCAATCACAGCACATACATGCACACCATAGCTACAGCCAACTTGCTGCAGACGTGTTTAGGGCAAACATCACCCCCCCGGATCACCATCAGTATCGGTGGATATGTACAGCACATGCACCCCTCCCCTCATCATCATGGGTCAGGTGCAAACTGCCTAATCAAAGTTAACAATAGCAAGTCCACTTGGGGCCTGATAACATTCCTGTCTGCATCCTACATGAACCCAGGCATATGCTTCCAGCTCCATTACACACTGTATACAAGCAAAGCCTGAGCACCATTGACATCCCATCTGCAAGGAACATGACCACTTTCATCCCTCTACACAAACATGAATAATGAATGTTGGCTTATGCAATGTACTGGCCCTCATTTTGGGGAACATGACACATTAGGACCAGGAGTACAATGCATGTTCATACAGTGCTGCCAGGTACAGGGGTATGATGTGTTTGAAAGTGGTGGCTAATGATACTCCATATGCATGTTCTGGCTCTGTAAAGAACTCTGGGCAATGTCTGAGGTCCTGTGATGTGTTTCCCTGTGTATGTCTTCCAGGTGCCATGCAGCGGCAACCACCTTACACCGATGTGAAGACAGCAGCCATCACAGAAGCTGTAATCTTAAACTATGCCATCCTTTCTGGCCCTAGCCGGCAAAATCTGCAGGAGCGGAATGCCCTGTCGGATGAGATCTTTCACAGAGTGAACATGTTGGGCCACCATGGACTCACATATGATCAGGTCAGGCATAGAGCAACTGACCTGATAGGTCGTGCCTGGCAAAGGGCTGCTGCTGTAGTGAGGGAGTGTACTGCTACCGGTGTGGGGCCAGCCACACAGGCCCCACTTACAGCAACAGGGAAGCTCCTTGCCAACCTTGGGGTAGCCTCCCACACAAACTCAAAACACAGGAAACAGCAGTTGTGTAGATGGGTGGCACCGAGGCAACAGGTGAGAAGCATCCAGGTAAGGCCAAAGTGCATATCAATGAAATGAGGTAGCATTTAAACTAACTGTCTTCTACAGAGTCTCCAGATGCATATGTCAGTACAAAATGGATTATTGGGTGCAGTGTAGTAATGCACACAAGTGCACATCTATGGTGAAGGACAGCAAATTGCATAATATCATAGTGTGTACTGTACCTGTGCAGAAATGTAGCATTCATCTTGTACCAATGCCTAATGTGAATCTGCTGCCAATACCGCTCCCTCACAACTACATAGGTCCCTCTGGTCTGCATATGGGACAGTAGCCTGAACCCAGTAAGTATGGGGTTTCCCTGTTGTGGCTCACCAGTACCTTAGGCAAGCTAAAGTTAATGCATGTGACCATGCACATAACTGTTACACTCATCCATTTGACAATATCTGCATGTTCACCTGTGATGATGTTTACTGCATTGCATCATAGTGGTCATGACACGGGCCTATTTGCAGGAGATGTCACATATCTGTAGCATTTCTCACAACCTGTCATTGCAGGACACCTGGACAAAGACCAACAAAATGGGAGGACAAAGCCTCAAAACTAGGGTTATATTGCAGAAATTAATGGTATACAGTGCATATAAATGGTGTACACACCTG